>NW_008587936.1:56856-85047 GCF_000691845.1 Merops nubicus
AGCAAATTATATTTCTTCCAAATCAGTGGATTATGGCTACCTGTGGTGACACCTGAGCTCCTTACCAAAAGAGTAGTTTGGAGATAAAACACATGTTGAACTTTCCCTATATTACTCTTCCAGCAGGCTCCCAAGAAGGGCTTGTACTGCTCTTTGACCAGCTCAACGGATACACTGTCAAACAGCAAAGGAGTTTATCATCAAATATTTTTTGGGGAGCTTCAACAGGCTGCCCAGGGCAGTGGTGGAGTCCCCACCCCTGGAGGGGTTCCCAAGCTGTGGAGATGTGGTGTGAGGGACACGGGGCAGTGGGGACCTGGCAGGGATGGGGGATGGTTGGACTTGGTGATCTCAAAGGTCTTGTCCACCCTAAAGCATTCCATGCTTCCACGATTCTCACAGTCCCAGCCCAAACTGCTGTTCAGCCTGAGGAACAAGGGCCCCCCAAGGGTCTCCATCCACAGGGGCAGCTCCACTCTCCTCAGACAGGCTGCCTCTGGCTTTTCACACCTCAGGGTGACCTCTGGTTGCTTGGTGGGATGTGCTCCAGCATGATGTTAACTACATTCTGGATTAGATTATTCTGAAAAACATCTTTAGTCTTGTTTAACAACAACCTCTAGTGAACCACTGCAGTTCCTCTCCTTAGTTTGCAGAAACTGATTTGCAAAAGCAAACAAGCACAAGTCCTACAAGCAGTTGTCACCTGAACAGTTCTAGTCCATTACCAAACAAATGGACAACATTTAACTTGGAGAAAAATAATCTTCAGTACTTTCAGGAAATAACATTTCTGTATTTATGTATTAAGATTTAAAAATTCTGCTTTAAAGCTTTTTTTTTTTTTTTTTTAAATACCATGGTGTTAGAAGACATTTTCTTCTGAATCAGTATGTCCTGAGGAAGGTGGGTGAAAAGGATTACAGAACCCAAGAGCTGTTTGAAAAAAATTATGTAGTAACAAACTGGCTCTTGGCCTATACCATTATATAATCTAATTTCTGATAATGCAGCTTCAGGCGTTCCCTGAACAGACTATAAACCCTTAATTTTTAATAGACTGTCCAGAAACCACAAACATTACTGTGCAAAGCATTCCACTCTCCAAACGCAGGGGGTGTGTATTATACTGAAGAAAAACAGCTGAGTGAACTGTTTCCTGATCTTCACTGTGTGCTATGGATTGATTTAAAATACTCAGGCAGCATTTCTTCTTTGAGAGTGGGAAGGAAAGCAGCCCTGGGACTTCTCAGAATAGACAAGAAGATGCTTTGGTGCATGCAAACATGCCTGCAAATTTCAAAGTCCTCCCTAAATTTTTAAAAAAAGCCAACAAATTAGCCCTCTCCAGCAGCAGAGAAGTTTTTCCAAAGGATTTCTATCTACTCCTTCCCTATTGGTATTTAAAATTTTAAACAAACAGTAATTAAAGGATAACAAACAGTTTTTTATCTATATTTCAGTTTAGATTGTAGCTAACACCATACATTAAAGGGACCACAACGCACTGTGGTGTACACAGAAGGGAGGAGGAACCACACCATTATTTTGTGTAAAACACTAAAAAGCACATCTGCTGAGCAATCGATCTTAAATTACGATTTCTGATTGCAAGAAAGCTTCAGATTTGCAACGGTCTTCTGGCTTTTTCACATGGTTAGAGAAAACAGAAAGCAATACTTTTCTGACAGAGTGCTTTTCTCTCGGAGCCCCGTGTTACCCAAATGCCACTAGATATCTGTGACGTTACAGAAATGAGTGGTGCCCACTTTGTTTTTCTAAACTTTTTAGCCTTCAGAACAAAAACAGTTTGCTAACATAAAATCTCCTTCCCTATCCTGCAGTTTGTTACTTTAGCACTTGAGCGGGTCAGAAAAAAGATAAGAAGGGAAAGGAAATTGGAGAAAGGAGAAAGAAACAATACTTAAATATTTATTAGCCATTTTTCTTACTTTTTTTTTTTTTTGAGATGTATGAAAATAATCCACATGCATTCCTCAGCTCAATTACTTACAAATAACTTATCTGTAGTATCAAGTAAATCTGTCAGTTGTGCAAGTTTATTTTTCCATGTGCTATCTCGAGATAAGCAGGTCTGTAATATTAGATTTCCACTGACATAATTGTGCATGAATTCTGATCTGATTTAGTATTACATGGTGCAAAAGGTGACACGTTTTCTTTAATATAGCCCATTAGAAAAGGAAAGGAATTGCCAGCGTATGAAATCTGAGGAGTTTGATTGAAAGACTCTGGGACTTTGGGGTCAACTCAGTGGAAAAGTAACTTGCTCAACTACCCCAGGCACTAAGCACTGTGACAAGCCAACCTAATACCTGGTGTAGTTACTGAGTTGGACAATCAATAAAAACACTGCATTATCAGGCTGCTACAGCTGTACGTTAACCTATCGTGTTCCCTCCCCTGCTCCCAACCAGGCACACACACGTTTGCTGATCATGCAGATAACACAGATACCACCCCAGTCCTTAAGCCACATTTAATACCAAGCCAGAGTGCTAAAACAACCATTTATTGCTTTTCCATAGGCCATAAATTCTAATTTTCGAGTCTACCTAAATTGCACACCGAAGACTGCACTGAAGGCACTACTGAGATGGCCAAGCCAACGGCTCCAAAATTACTCTATGTGATTTAAGGTAGGCTCTGCACATTCCTGCAGGGATGCCCAATCCAGCACACCTCCACCTGGGGCTTCGTGGGCTCTCCCTGCCTTCTGCTGGAGGTCTCACCACCCTTCCCCACATCCCTGTCTGCCCAATGCCTGGCCACCCTGCTCCCAAAATGGTCTCTGTGTTGGATTTCTTTATGCCTGCCCCTCTTTCTGCCTGCTCCAGCTCTTCCTCCTACAGGCTCCTCGACTCAGAGCTGCTCCCACGAGTGCATCTGCACCCTTGGGGTGCAACTCAAATACAGCATATTGACAGGAAAACCACTGCCCTCCCCAAAATTGGCCCCAGAGCTTGACCTGTGATGAGCCCACAGCAGGCAGGAGCAGCCACAGAGAGCCCTGCCCCGTGGCACGGGTGGAGGTCAGGAGAGGAGGGCTCTGTATGGGTGGGGATTCACAAACCAGCCACTTGGCTTCAGCAGATTTTTGTCATCCTTCACATGGCAGTGTGAATCTCTCTGGTTATTGCCAAACCTCTGTCAGCAGGAGGGTTGGTATCAATAAAAATATATGCTTTTCCCACCCTGCAACCCAATATATTCTTCCCTGCACTTGTGCTTTACAGTCTACAGACCTGTTTTAATGGAAAGTTCCTGTGATTAAAGAATCATCTCCAAAGCTGATGTGAGCACTGGAAAATAAGCAGATTTCATATGTGGTGCACACCTGATGCCAACAGACACAAAACCCAAGAAGCTACAGAAACAAACCAGCTTTAACCTCTATTCCAACAAAAATCAGGAAGAGATAGTTCAGGGTGGAGAAATGGGTGAAGTTTTTTTTTGGCAGAGATGATGCCATTTGATCCACCACTATTGGAACTCATTCTTTTTCCCAAAAAAAGATCATTTATACCCCAGGGCAGTGGAGGGGAGGATGCCTAGTGACAACACTCCTGTTGAAAAGACTCCAGGGCATCCACAGACATCTGCTCGTAGGGAGCTGTACATCACAGAGTCACAGAATCGTTCTGGTTGGAGAAAAGCTTTAAAATCACTGAGTCCAACAGTTCCCCCAGCACTGCCAAGTCCACCTCTAAAGCCACATCCCTCAGCACCCCTCCAGGGGTGGGGACTCCACCACTGCCCTGGGCAGCCTGGCACAGCCCTGGGCAACCCTCCAGGGCAAGAAATTGTTCCTCAGGGACAACTGAAACCTCCCCTGGGGCAACTTGAGGCCCTTTCCTCTTGTCCTGTCCCTTGTCCCTTGGGAGCAGAGCCCGACCCCCCCCTGGCTCCAGGCTCCTGTCAGGAGGTGTCAGAGCCAGAAGGTCTCCACTGAGCCTCCTTGGCTCCGGGCTCAGAGCTCCCTCAGCTGCCCCTCCCCACACTTGGCCTCTAGAACCTTCCCCAGCAGCTTCTTTGCCCTTCTCTGGATGAGCTCCAGTGAATGTCCATGAACTTCTACTGGGATGAGTGGAATCAGCTGCCTTTTCTGAAAGGAAATGTATTTAAATTTTTCTGAAACAGATGGTCACAGTTGATTCAGAAGACAAAGTACCCTGGTAAAATGTCACACCTTTGGAGTCTTTCTAGTACTTACCAGTAAGTGCATAAGATTCATACATAGATATGAACTAGAAACACGAAGCTAGTTATACAGGCTATTTATCCACAAGCTATCTTTATGCCAAATTTATCTCTTTATCTGCCAGCAGATGAAACCTGAGGTTTCTACCACACCACATGGATGCTACTGCAGGATGCCAACGTTGTAATCCCATATCATGCTGCTCTAGGAGGAGATTTGCACTTAAATTCCTTGGGGGTGTCTGTTTCATTGTGTTGGGATTACATTTTGTCTGGATGATCTGTCCAGCAACTTCATGACTGATCCACAGGTCAACATTAATTCAACAATATAAAATCCTCTGCTGACACAAATACTTCAAATTACCACTAGACATTCTAGATAGTTCTAGAGCCCAAGTGTGGGGAGGAGCAGCTGAGGGAGCTGGGGGTGCTGAGCCTGGAGCAAAGGAGGCTCAGGGGAGACCTTCTGGCTCTGCACAGCTCCTGACAGGAGCCTGGAGCCAGGGGGGGGTCGGGCTCTGCTCCCAAGGGACAAGGGACAGGACAAGAGAAAGGGCCTCAGGTTGCCCCAGGGGAAGCTGAGGTGGGACATGAGGAAAAAATTTCTTCAGATTGTCCAGGGCCGTGCCAGGCTGCCCAGAGCAGTGGCTGAATCACCATCCCTGGACGTGTTCAGAAGTCCTGTAGATGTGGGGCTGAGGGACATGGTTTAGCAGTGGACTTTAGTGGTGGACTCAACTTGGTAGAGCTGGGTTAATAGTTAAAGGTCTTTTCCAACCAGAATGATTCTATGGCTCAAACTGCACACAAAATGGAAACATGTTGCTTGCAATAACTTGAAATTTCTTTTCCCTTATTCCTGTCTCCTTCTCATAAAGCACAGCAATGACTGACCCACCGTTGTGGCCTATCTTTGTAGTCAAGATTACAATTTTTCTAACAAGCATTTCAGTGAAGTCAAAGGCAAGCAGCAAGCTTAACAGGCAGATTTTGAGCTGTGCTGTGCTGGAAGCCTCAGCACCAAACCTCAGCTGAATACCCAGGCCATGACATGCCACCCATTTTACAGAGAGCCACATTGCTGCTCATCACCTTCTCCCACAGCATCACCTCTGCTGGGCCTTCACTCTCATTCACTGAATCACAGAATGTTTTTGGTGGGCAGGGACCTCCCCAGGTCATCTTGTCCAGCCCCCTGCAGTGAGGAGGGACATCTGCAACCAGAGCAGGTTGCTCAGGGCAAGGTGCTTCACAAATCCTGTCCCTGCCACACATCAGCCACCAGGGACTGGGTCCATGCAGCACTCATCCTTGTGCAAGCACGTCTCAGCCCCCACGTTTCTTCCACCAGGCTTCCAAAGCTGTGTCTTACTGTGAGCACCTCTGCTTTCCACGGGACTTAGCTGAAGACTTGTTCTGTATTACAGGCTCTACACTTTGCTGTAGAACAAGTCCAAAAGACATCTCTCTAAAACTGGTGGTTGGGGCTGTTCTTTGGAAAGCTAAAACAGGGAGCTATGAATAAGCCTGGAAAAAACCTGAGGTGGCTGGCAAACACTCCTCCATCCGTGATGACGTGGCTTGCCCCAGGTTGCAAGTGGTTCACAGCAGGGGGTTAAACAGGCTGCAGGTCTCATTATTCTGTGTGAAATTACCCTAAAAAAATTCTATTAGAGGCTGAGGAATGGTCCATTCTCACCACTTTTGAAGCCATGCAAGAGATGGAGGACGCCTTTGGAACTGTGGAGCAAAATAACCTCCACATGTAGGAAGGTTTCAAAGGGAACACGGCAGCCAAAGGTTTGGTTGTTTCCTTCAGTGCTCATCACTCCCCTCCCCTGTGACCCTGAGTCACAGAGAAGACCATACAGATGTTTCCACTACCCCCTGTTACATAAAGCTGCTTTTTGAGGAGCTAGGTGAAAACAAACCTCTGCTTGGTCTCTCAAAGAATCAGCTTAGTTAGATTAAGAAATAATATTGAGGGCAGAGGAAAAATGTGGGGCAAAATTATGTCACATTCTGAAACAGCTAACATAATTAAGACATATTCTTCATTTGATTTAATAATTTATTGAATTATACTTGGATTACTTAGTAAATGAGGAGTATTACCCACACTATATTAGTCACAGGTGAAAAAACCCACGTACATGGATGAGTGTAATTCATTCAACAGCTGACAGACCCACAGTCCTCCAGGGACTACCTCACACACACCCCCCTCCTTGAGAGCCAAACTTCAGATATAAATCTCAAATTTGGATCTCATGAGTACTCATTTGACAGTATTTCAGGGCTGCACAGGGATGAAGAAGCCTGATCTCTCTAGGACTGAACCCCTCACAAGCCCACCCAACCCACCTCCTTTCCCAGGTCCACTCTTTGATGGTGACACCCATCCGACGCCCCAGGAGTGAGCAGGATGAGAACTGCTCATGTGGAAGCTCCTGTGCAAGAGCTCTGCATGATCCAAGGTACAGCCATACAATATTACAGTCCTGGAGCATCTCTGTGCCAGGCCAGGCTGAGAGCCCTGGGGCTGCTGAGCTGGAGAGGAGAAGCCTCAGAGGGGATCTGAGCAGTGCTGAGCAAGAGCTAAAGGGCCCCGGGGGGCAAGAGGCTGGGGCCAGACTCTGCTCAGTGGTGCCCAGTGACAGGACAAGGGGCAACGGGCACCAACTGGAACCCAGGAGGTGCCACCTGAGCAGGAGGAGAAACTTCTCTGCTGGGAGGGTGCAGAGCCTGGAGCAGCTGCCCAGAGAGGCTGTGGAGTCTCCTGCTCTGGAGAGATCCCAAACCCTCCTGGCTGTGACCCTGGGCACCCTGCTGGGGGTGAGCTGCTGGAGCAGGGGGTGGAGGAGATGATCTCCAGAGGTACCTTCCAACCCCACTGGGCTGGGATTCTGGGATCCTGTGAGAAGTAACTCCATAGCTGTGACTTTGGGGTGATCCAACAATCAGAAACAGCATCAGCTGATACCAAAGCAGTCTACAACATCATCCCTCCTGCTACGTACAGTTGTGATGAGGACCACACCCCTCATCACCACCTCCCCATGAATAACTAATCTGAGCTAAAACCAAAGCCCCCTCAGAAGTTTGCCTTCTGCAGCTGTGTACTCTGCACTGCACTGTCATAGGCTCATTTACTACGTACATGTAGTCTAGGTAAGACTTTAGGGGACAGCATTTTTGCACAAAGCTACAGTTTTCCCTGGTAGCTGTTGTTAGTTATTTGCAGTTAGTATTTAGGTGCTGTGTTAATGTAGAATTTAATGGTGGAATCAAGCTACAGATGAATCCATGGATTTATTAATTCTGGAATTTTCACTCCACTCACTCCCTACTTCTTTACTGTTTTTCCACCATTCATTTTACAGGATAGAACTTCCACTACAATAGATTACCATCTGCTCTTTTATAGAATATAAAAAGATAGGCCACCTCAGAGTTATCTTTCCTCCTCCTCATGATCTAGTCCCAGTGAAAATGCAGGGCGTGCCTCTGAGCAGGTTACAAACGTGTCTTGGCATGAAAACAAAGTTGGTCCCTCTCAGCGGGGATGATTAAAAGGTTTAAAACATACTTTAATTTGACTCAACTATCTTTCATTATAAAAGCTTCTAGTTATCTTGAAACATAATAACATTCGCTGAGAATTGCAAAGAGTTTTTCAAAGAATGAAAGCCTAGAGAGTAGCCGAAGGTGCGAGAGATTTGAATATTTTGTATTAATAAAATATGGTTGCTGTTAATAAAAAGGCAAGATAAAATACTTCTCATTCTGTGCATCTTCCTCCACTTAAAATCTGCAATAGCAGCACTGCTCAGTGGCCTCATTCTGTTGCATGCTGAGGGCTGCCTGCAAAAGGCTGAGCTGAAATTCATTGTGATTATCTGAAATCTTATCTGGAGCTTGTTCAAAGAATAAAGTGATGTGAAAAGCATACCTGAACTTCTTAAATGACAAAGTAAAATCTTACACACACAGATTATGCATATTGACTGCTACATGATTATAACATAACTGAGTAAAAATCCTTTTGATAGCTTGTTGATAACTTGACTTTGTGTAATTTAACTGACCCTTATTTGCTGAGATACTGTGTAAGCCAGTGTTTGGAAGGGAGCCAGAAAAAAAGAAGGAAAAAAAGGGAGAGGAAAGAGAGAGAAATCAGATTAAACTGTAAATCTGTGGTTGGCATAGGTTTAGCAAGTGGTACAGAACATATGGAATGCAGAATCCAGTGCTATTTCTTGGAAAAACTCATATTAAACTAAGGACAAATGCCCGAGCCAAATAAACTACATCTTTTCCAGTTCCTAAATACATAATTGGACAAGGAAACAAAATTAGAGAAGAAGTGCTCCACTGCTAAGCACCACTTTGTAACCGATATAACAAGAAGCATACTTGCAGTTTTCGTTTATCAGTCACATGGCAACTGAAGATGAAGGTTCATTTTCTCCAGCCAAAAGAAAAATCAAAAATTCTATGACCTTAAACTGACAAGTCTTGTCTACCTTAATTGCAGCAGAGGGTAAAAAAAAAAAGTTACTAAAATCCAGAACACGAGAATGAGTCTAAGTAATATGGTAAGTGCAAATCTGCCTTGTCAAACTCCTTTCAGTATTACACACGACGACTAATAAAATGCATTACTTTAACTAATTACATACATTTGGGCATTCATCATCCTCAGTTTATGACTTCTGTAACTCCGCAGCTCGGCGATGTCGAGCAACGTCCCTCCACCACATGTCCCATAACCTACCTCAGTGCGTGCCCACATGGACCTCATCAAGTGGCCAAAAAGCTGCCCTTTCACTGCCAGCAAGTGACTAATATCTAAGCTGGCTCTAAAGAAAGACACTTTTCATAATCGCCCAACAATCTGCTAAGTGAAAACATATGGGTAGGCTTAGGTAAAGCCTGCCAGGGGTCTTTGCTGAATGGAAAACAGGTGCTCCAGTTCTGTGCCATGTAATACCCCATTTACCGTTAAGTCCAAAGGTTACAGGACTAATAGCTGCCTTGTGGTAATCAGGGAAAGCAAAGGCACTGGCCATGGTCAAACATCTGGGACATATTTTACATACTTGCAACATATGCTCCGGTTTCAATTAAAGTGAGGCTTTGGCACGTTTATTAATCTTTTTACTTTTATGGCATAAGAAGACCCATTTACCTGACTTTTCTATTATACCGTATGAAAAAACAGAGAAATAATAGAAGCCAGAGGCTGCTACCAGCTGGTGTTGCAAAATGTGCAGTTGTTTTCTCACTAAACTTCATCCTGCACACAGCTTCAAGAAAACACGTATGTGAATTAAAATAATATGAATCTGCACCCCTCCATTTTGACAGAAGAAGAGCAAGAGGAACAGCAGTACTTAACAGAGTATGTCAAGCCCAGCAGAAAGGAAAAAACCATCCTACCAGCTGCTAACAGCAAACAAATCAGTCCCACCTCTGCACTGACAATTTAGCCCAGCACAAAATAATGCCCACTGTGAAGAGCACTGAACGTAGATGGCAGTCCATATTTGCTGATTTTAAACAGTGCAATTTTCTTTTCCATTCAAACAGCATATTCAATCACCAGAACTCAAAATGTTTGCAATAATGAAGACAGCTTTGAATTTACAAAAATCAACCTAAATACCTCCTGTATAGAAAGACAGCTCTTAAATATTCAATAAAAGGGCTCACTGAATGCACACGGTAATGTCACTACTCACTTCTATTCAACCTTGGTAACTAGATCTAGAAAAATGTTTGAACTCTGGTGTCGCTTTGACAAAGCTGAATATTAGATCACAACACTGAAACCTCGAGTGAAGTTTCTAATTGGGTATGTTTTGCCTGGCATCTGCTAATCGCCAGAGAACTTGGGGGTGGCAGGGGCTGACCCCCACCTTCATCTTCCCCTTTAAGGGAGTTGGTTTAACAATTTCCAAAACCGCTAAGCGGCAACTAGATAGGCTGGCTTAAACTACAAGCAGTCAAGCACTATTCTTTTTGAACTAATCACAGTGATTAAAATATCCAGGAATACACACAGACACTCCTGGGATGATACTTTTGCACCAGCTCTAATAATAAAGCAGGAAGAAACAGGAGAAAATGGCCTCAAATGGATGGCAGATCAGTGTTTATCATAAAAGAAATGATGATTCAAAGCCAGCATGTTGAGTTAAAATACAAGCTCTGCACAGCTACATGACTGACCTTTGCAATAAATCATATATTTTATTGCCAGAAGTGTACGCTCGTATCATTTAGTGTTAAAAACCATCACATACGTGTTTTGTAAAAGCAGGTTTTGTTACTACAGTGTTTGCTGGTTCTGCAATGATGTAGCTAACGATTTAAGTGATGTATAGAAGAATTTCACATAATAACTTTCTGTCAATTGTAAAATGTTTGAGCTGGCAATGGAATGAAGAAAATACTCCTTTTTTTTTTTATCATCTCTCGGATCTTAGGTGTTAGCTAACAGAAAAAAATAATCATTTGGGGGATTAACTAATCACAGTGAATTTTCTGACATTTCAAATGCTGCTGCCAGCATATGAATTCTTACAGTGGTATATAACTGTACATCTCAACTAGAAACAAAGGTCAAGGGCATAAATTAAGATACACTGTTTTTCTCCTCTGGAAGAAAAAAAAAGAAATCATTGCTTTAACACAACAGAAGTGGGGGAACATCCGTGAAGGTCAAAATCATCTGTATTTTACCTTGGAGTTCTTGTAAAATTACCTATTTCCCCCCCTCCCTGTTCTTTTCTTCCACAAATTTCCCCTTCCTGGCATGAAAAAGCAGCAACAGCAGGGCTTGTCTTCAGTGCTCTGGTCTCACCAGACAGGGGTCCCGCCAGCACCGGCCGCTGCCGCGGCGCAAGGTCACCGCAATCTCTTTTCCCTGGCTCTTCCCTCTCCCTGGGGGACAAACACTGCGAGCAGTCCCATAGCTCGGCTCAATCAGAGGTGGAAATGGGCTGTTATTTACCGTGGCTGCAATCCTCAGCCCCACCAGCAGCCTCCACGCCGGGCCGTGTTTGCTCAGGTAGCCCAAGGCTCTGCCACGGTTTCCCAGCCCGCGGGGCCACGATGCCAACTCCAGATCCGGAGGGAATTGTGGTTATTTAAATGTCATACAGAGTGCAAAGCGTCCCGGCCCTTCTTCCACAAAGCAATTCTTTTAAAATTATAGATGTCAATATCCTGTCTTTAACCAGTATGGAGTTTCTATTTCCACACCATTTTTTTTCCCCCTAAAGTGCAGCCCTATTTGTAATACTCAAGACAGGACAAATATTTGTCCTTCAAAAACAGTTGTCACTGCAGTTATCTTCACAAGAGCTATCAAGTTCCAGACAGGCTGAATTATTTTTGTTCCTGGCAGGAAAAAAAAAAATATTTGACCCAGCTCTGGACCAAAGGAAAAAAAAAAAAAGATAAAAAAAGCAGGATTTATAGTCCTCTATCCTTTCCTGCAACACGCTGTAGCATTGTTAGGATGATAAACAGCTCTGTCCAATTTTCTGGACTAAAACACTTCAACTCCTTTTTTAACTGTCTGTAAAAACAGTGTCATGTCTAAATTCTCCCATCCCCAGATACCCAAGTGCTAGGAAAGATAATTACCTTGTCATCTCTGTCATCCTCTTCTTCCTCGTCCTCTAGCATGTCCTCCACTACCTGCAGACAGAAACAGTAGTAGTTGTCATGATTTAAAAAAGAAGAGTTTTGTTCTGTCAATTCTAAACCTTTTGTAGATGAAAACTTTATTAACATTTGAAATAAATGTACAGAAGGAAAACGTGCAACTAGGAAAAAACACTTGATCTAGAGATTCAAACCTAGGAGAGTGTTACAGCTTTAATTGACCCACATTAGGGAATTATATACTGAAAACCCTCACTGTACAAAACGCTTGGTTGGTAATCTAAGTATTTAAAAGGTATTTCAAAATTCAACACACAATTGTTTTAACTAAAGTATCTAAGTATTTAAAAGGTATTTCAAAATTCAACACACAATTGTTTTAACTAAAGTATCTAAGTATTTAAAAGGTATTTCAAAATTCAACACACAATTGTTTTAACTAAAGTATCTATTTGTAAGCTCCACTGGTGCCTATGCAGCACACACAAACGCTGGCTTTAAATTTACTGTTACCTATAGAAACGTAAGCTCCACTGGTGCCTATGCAGCACACACAAACGCTGGCTTTAAATTTACTGTTACCTATAGAAACGTGCAGCATTTTTAATAGAATTTATAGCACTCACCAAGAGATTTTGGAAGAATACTAAGCTGGGAATACGTTTATACTAGCTTATCTCCTTATGATCCACAGCAATGATAGATACCATGGGCTCTATCAGCATTACCACTGTGTTCTTAATAGTGATTTTATACAATCTGTGCATCTAACTTTGTGCATATTCATTGCTAGCTGCAGCTGCTGCCTGTCTGTATCTAAATATAATCTATACAATATATACCATATATAATACAGTATATAATAGAAAGTATATATATAATTTTCCTATTTAAACAGTCTTTTCAGTCTAACACTATGAAATACACACGTACCTTGAATTTATGTTAATAATTCAATACAAATACTAATAATTATTTATGACACCATGAGCATCGAATGAACCACACTTAAATGTAGTTTACAGGGAGATTAAATGATTTTCTGAAGGTGGTCAGTGGCAGATTCAGACTTAAAACTCACAAATCCCTCCCTCGTAACTCTGTGATCAAGCCTTCAGCCTACATCACAGCAAAAATCCTCCATGGGTGGAACTGAAATGAAGTTGTACCTCCTCAGAACCAGAAAATAACGTGGCTTTTTATATCATTATTTATGCGTTAGGACTTGTTAGGATGTAAGAACAGCCATAATGAAGGTCAGCAAAGATCCACCTCGCCCAGTGTCATATTATGGATGCAAAAAGTGCACACTGTGTATTATAAAATATGCATAAAAAGGACAAGACAAGGAAAGACTCATTGATATGAAACATTTATACTTTGGCCTATTTTACACACTTGCCACCAAATAAAATGGCAGTTCACTACACTGGTGAAGCTAGAAACAGTTTTAGTGTACTTGTCATTCACAACCACCTATTAAAATTGAATCTTCATAATCACTCCCCCAACCACAGCTGCAAGGATATTCTCATCAAGTCCAAATGCACGTCCAAGAACTATCAGGACTTTCAGACTGCTCAGGAGCCAAATTCAGGAAAGAGAAATTAAAAAGGAAACGTGTCTGTATCAGATGCCTTTCTCTGAGTTACCTCTGCCATCCAGCAGAGCCCAGCTAATCATGTTACGAGGGCCCATGCAGAGTGTAAAGAACAGGCAGGTGGATTTAACATGCACATCTAGCAGAGCACTCTGCATACGTGCAAGTCAACTGCACAGTCCAAACATTTGTCGTTTCAGCTGCTCATCCTTGGCTGAACCCACTCCCAAAACACCTCTAAAGGAGCCTGGGACTTTTCAGGGGAAGGAGCCTCCAGTTCTGCCCACTGCCTGCTCTGTCCTGGAGCTTAAATCAAAAGGTAGACTAGAAATACAAAGAAACAGTGAGGAGTGAGCATGGGCAAAAGCATAAGGGAGAAGCATGACCCAAAGCAATGAAGGAACAATTACTCTTGAATTCTTTCCTGCATAGAAGAACAATTTTAGCAGGAGGAGCCCAACTGACCAAGTGTTTTGCAGCCTCTGACCAGACACCAGCCAGGCAGATGTATTTGTGAGTCCCTTCAGGGGGGAATCAGGGCTGTGGTCTAGCCACTATGGATGAAGAAGAAGCCTCCCTCACCAGCTTCTCCTCTGTTTCCCTTTCAGGCCAGTTCTGCCCCATTTTTTAAAGGAAGTGGACCAGAGAAAGTGCCCAGGAGTTTGGGATGGTCACACCTCTCAGCACTGAGAGAGGGAAACATTGAGAGCATGCTGCTGAAGTGCTTGCCAGCTCCTGCTTAGCTCATCACACCAGTTCACACACCCCATTCAGAGGTGTCCGAGAGGTCCTGTCTTCATGGACCTCTTTGGGCAAGCAAAGGCATTTCCAGTTTCCCATGCACCTGCACCACCTCCTCGTTCCTCTCCTCTCCTGGTAGCTCACTGTCATCTTCCTTGGGCTGTTCCAAGTGTTTGGGGACCTGAGCTGTAAACTACATCACTGGACTCATTCAGTTCTTCAAAACAAATGGTACAGTTCCAGAAATGCTATCAGCAGCTCTACCAACAGAACAGTGAACTGGGAAGAGAGGACGAAACATGCTGTTAAGGGATGCAGTGAGATGGAAAAACTCTTCAATCAGTTTTCCCACATGCAAAGAAGTCTGTAATTACATCATTAGGTGACTAAAGCCCAAGGTATAAACCTAAATCTGTTGACTCAGACACTGCCTACGCCTGGAGCTGACTAAAGTCACTAGTCTCTTACTTTGCCACACTCATATTCCCCAGACACTTAGAGATCTCTTTTATGTACACCCAGAAATTCCTTGTCTTGAACAGCAGAATGCCTACCTCACATTAGTGCTAGAGCTAGTGTGGAGACAATTAATTGATTTAGAAACCTCTAAAATTGTTGCAAGCAATGGCACCTCACTGAAGTCACTGTCATCATAACACTCATTATAAATTATCCAGATAGTATGTCAAACAAAAATATTTTTTTTCCCCCATCTAAGGATTTCAAACTAATCTACAAGCTTCTGAAGAGTGCCAAAATGTTAGCTTGCTCAAGGGACACAAAAAGTCCTTTGAAATCACTTGACGCCCAGGACTGAGCCCACACTTCCAGCTCCTCAATTCCGTTTTTAAACCTGAAAGCCACTACCAGTCTTGTTCTAGGTTAGTCATATCATCAGTTCCACTGAGCTCCAGAGCACTTGTCTGGAAAGGAAACCAGGATTCAGTCACTGTAGCAGAATGGCAGGTACTGAAAGTGTTCCTGTGCCCCAGACGCACGAACGGCTCTTTGCAGTGTGTGAAACACAGCCCGTGCTTCACAGGTCAAGGAAGGGTTAAAGGGAACAAACCCCACGAACATTCAGACAAACTGGACACAACGATGCAATTAATTAATCCACTGAAACGAGTGTTTTCATGACACGAATTAAAACAAGGAAAGTAGATTCCTCACAGTCCTGTGATGTATGAAGCACCATGCTGAGGCCTCACAAGGGCCATTTACTGAGGCACAACCTGTTTTTGCAAGGCTGTTCAAGAGAGGTACAGCAGATCCGAGCCACAGACTTCAGTTTAACAGTGTAATAAGAATACTGCAGAAAAAAAAAATCCACACTGGAGTCTTTTCTCCTGTGATTCTGCCTCGTCTCTATTCAAATACAGGCCCGTGTGCTGCTCTGGTGTGAGGGGACACGGCAGCCATTTGCATCCCTGTGCCAAGCACTGTACCTGGGGGAGGCACGGCGGGAGGAGGGAGCAGACAGGGAGAGCAGAGAGGGAGGGAGGACAGGAAAAAGCGTATGGAGATAAAATGAAACATTAGAGTTATTTTATTAAAAGTTCTAAGGCAAAATTCTTAGATTGCCCCTAGAATTCTCAGTCTAAATTATGCCTTCCAATACCTTGCTTGAAATCAAGCAGTATTAATCAAACAAAGGAAGGGCACTGGGGAAATCAGAAAGATCTAATGCAAGCAGTTAAAAGTGACATGACCTTCTGTAATGTCACTTGTCACAGACTTACATGCCGCACACTGGTAGAAGGTCTTGAAAGAACCTGTTTCTTGGTCCTGTCCCTTGAATGTAATACTAATACAGATGACATTTTAAAAAACAGATGTAGACGGCTTCGGCTACGGCGTGTCAGCCACCGCAGGGCCAGGCAGTAAGCAGGGGGCGTTTGGACGTTGCCAAGTCAGACCCTTGCTGTGCAGAAGAGCCCTGTTAAAAGCCCACTGAGCAGAAGGAGCTCGCAGTCCAATTCCTGATCCATTCCCACCCCCTCGGAGGAACTCGGCCCATAAATACTGTACAACCCACAACCTGCTGGAGGCTGGAGGAGACTGAGGAGCAGCTGCTCGGTCACAGCAGCTAGGTGACACCAGGTGACCAGGGGGAAGCACAACCACCCCCTCTGCACGCCCAGGAAAACCCCAATGTTTGTGGGCTCCTGAGGAAGCTGGCAATTAAATACAGTCTGCATTTATTCCAAATACAATCTATCAACTAACAAACAGAATTGGATTTCTGAGAAAATAATTCAAATTAACCCCCACCCTCAATGCCTGCAAAGTATGGTGGGATTCTAGATACTTAGAAGCACGTTGAATCAGACTTGCAGAGAACATTAAAATAACTCCTGAACCTAAAGACTCCATTTTAAAACGACACACTGGAACTTAACACCCCTTTTAATGAAAGGCCCTTCTCTCTTAGGACCAGCCTGATGTTTCTCACACAAATTTGCAAAATTCAAGTCACACTGCTAGTTGTCTTCTGTTCCAAGTTCTTTGACTGATCCAACAGAAACATCTGCACAGAAGATGCTCTGATGTCTTGAGATGTTGCCACTACCAGGTATCGCTCTGGACTAATATGCCAAATAAAGAGAAAATAAAAGGAGAGAGAACTCTTTTGCAGATAACCCTGATGACTGTTACCTCTCACTTTAATGTGAAACAACACACCCCCTCCCCATTAGCACTTCCCTGGATTTCCTTGAGTCTTGGTGTTAGCCCTTCAAACATAGGTGGTTTCAAAGGAAAAACCAAACAAAAGCACTTTTTATGCTACATGACCATATGGTGTCAAAATACCTGCAGACAGTTCTATTTTCCCCTATAGCTATTAACACTCATAAGATGAAATAAAAAGGAGAATGAAATTTGGTTCCAAATTAAAGGCATTTTGAAGGCAGTTGTAACTGCACTCTTCAGGACTGTTGTTGGGATTTCAGGTTTAAAACTTTACGGTAGACACAGCTTAATTAAAATGTCCACCTTTTTTTCTACCACATTAATAAGGAAAATAAAAATCAAATTAACAGATTCTGATTTAAGAGTGTAGCGTATCCGGAATACAACCGATCCTGATTTACACTATTAATGTTTTGACCTTGGGGTATTTCATCCACAGTAATCATCAGGATAACTGAAACACTAGATGTAATAATAATTAGTGTGATAGGCTTGCCAGTAATGTTGAATATATTGCAGTGCAGAAGGCAGCAGACTAAGAATAAAGCATTAGTACTTTACTGCTAAAATACTTCCTGATTTTTACAGAGACACTCAAACACAATTATTTTTTCTTACAGAATGCATTTTCTTAGCTTATTCTGGGAAGTGCTCAAGTTGCAATTTAGTCTGATTCTTAATGGGAAATGAGACTTTAATATGGCTATCAGATGCCCTTTGATGCATGCTACTGATTACTGTAGCATGTGTAGTTCTGTAATGTCAACAATAATTTTTATTTGCAGTACAGTGAATTTCTTGGCAACCTGCATGGGCAGTAAATACAGTTCCTCATAGAAGAACGTGTAACCTTTTTCCTGCTGTCAGCTTTATATGCCCTCAATATTCAGTTGCCAATGTAGTTAAGACTAAGTCATTTTTAAAATAAAAATGGCCCCAGTAACAGGCCTTTTTCTCGATATTTCTTTCAATATTAGGTTCTCATTTATTTTATCTCTCTCTTGTATTTACACAATGCACTGTGAACTGAATATTAGGTGTTTATTTGAAGTATGTCTCCATCTAAAGGCTTCAACACGTAGTGTGCACTTGAAATGTCCTATCTCTCTTAGAATTGCTTCCTTTTTAGTGCAGCAGAATGAAAAAAAAATAAAACCACTCTTTACTTGGCTAAATATCAACAGTAAGTTTACTGTGCAGGACTATTAAAATTTACATCTCAACAAAATTTTGTGAGCTACAATTCTTGGGAAAAACCTCAGGATAAACTGTCTTATTAACAATATGGTGGCTCAGTAGTGTTTTTTTACTGTTATTATTACTTCTCTTCAAATGGTTTTCAGGTTCTAGTAGGACCAGACATGCTGCTCTTATAAAACAGCGTTTATCCAAATAATTTTAAGCTTGTGGGTGTGAAAAAGTCTATTACATTCAAATTTGGAGCTGACAAGGTTTTCAGGAGAAAAAAGCTATGTTATGTATTTTAGGCACATATGATTGTCATGTCAGTTTTGGGGTTTTTTGTTCTTTTTTTTTCCTTTCTGAGGTGTTGATACATTTTGGTAAACAGATGAAAACTGCAGTACAATCCCAAAGTCCTTACAGTATAGGCTGAACTAAAATGTGCTAAAGCAAAAGAAAAACAACCCAAAGATTAACAAAGATCTTGCATAACTATGGCAATTTCTACTAGAAACTAAACTGTTTAATGTTAGGTTATATAATATTATTTATGATAACCACTACAACCCATCAAGTGAATCTCGTTGCCATGTAAATCTTGATGCAAATGGAAAAAAAACCCTGGAACAGTCTCACAGTAAAAAGTCCTCTATGTGCAGTTAACTTCAATCACTCCACAACAGTGGAAGACTGTGCTAGAAAAAAAATGTGGCCAAATTAAAATTAAAAAATGAATTGGTTTGTGATAGGAATAAATAAAATTTTTTTTAAAATGTTGAAGGTATTGAAGATGGGGGGTTCAGTTTTGGCATTTCGACTTCAGGTGACCAAAACCAGGCAAAATATTCTGATTCTGTAGTTCCTTTGGGTTTTATAACTGCTGATGGGATGAGAATGGCCACGTGAAGTTTTGGCAAGGGGTTACTGCATCCTCTGATACTGCATGCAAACAACCTCTGACACAGGGACTATAACTGAGAGTCTCTTACTGTCACCCAGACAGCCACTCACAGTACTGCCTTTTATCATGCTGCAGGAGAGAAATTCTTCCTGCCCGACTTATATCTTTATATAGTGTAGTGTGTGACTGTTAAATTAGTGCATAATGCATTTAAAATATTTATAGTACCAACATTTAGTTAAATAACCTTTATGTAAGATTTATGTTGATTTGTTCATTTCTCATTTAATGGCGAATTATGAAGAGCATGTTTCATAAAGATAATTCTCCATTTAAATTCAGCAGGCCATTAAATATTAAAATTATGTTTCTGATGCAATCTAGAGCAAATTTGTCCAGCTTCAGCAATTATTTGCACTCATAAAAATTAGACTTGATTAATAAAATTTAAATGCTTGATTAAGCTGACATTTTCATGTTTCTTTTCTGACTTATTAAAAAAAAAGCCCTGTCCTGTAGTGGGGCACTACAGTGTATTTTTCCTCCCTGAATATATGGATTGTATAGAAAGAACAAACAGCTGCACGAACGGTTCTCAGCAGACTAATTAATACCCTGGCACATGTTGACAGTGGTCCCTGTGCTCTGGTAGCACCCACATGGAACTCACAGAGGATGACCTGTGGGCAAAAGCCTTTTTCTAACTTATTTTATCGATGACAACACATGTAGAGCGAGTTTGCAGTTGTGACTGATTTGGTAGAAGTCAGGGCAGGCTGCAGGTTTTTAGAACAGCTCGTGGACCTTGCTGCACAGTTTGGAGCATGTGCTGATCACCACCTGGCTGAGGCAGAAACAGCCACTTTCTGTTCTGAGGAGCAGAGGAGGGCACGTCTAGTTGGTGGTTAGCAAATACAAGGTCAAATCCTTTCTGCCTGGTGCTGAGAATTGAAAGAAACTGTATTTACCTTACTTTTAGAGGTGTCATCAAT
This sequence comes from Merops nubicus, assembly GCF_000691845.1. NCBI lineage: Eukaryota > Metazoa > Chordata > Aves > Coraciiformes > Meropidae > Merops > Merops nubicus. Next base: position 76,868 of record NW_008587936.1, read on the forward strand.
CAGACTAGCCTTACACACCCACTGTCCTATGCCTCGTTCTGTATTCTCCCACCACCCCTCATGCTGGAACTACTTATAAAGCTGTGGAGATGTGCTGCTGAGGGACATGGCTCAGTGGTGACCTGGCAGTGCTGGGTTAACAGCTGGACTTGATGCTTTTAAAGGTCTTTTCCAGACAAAATGCTCCCATGGTTGTCTAATTCTATGCTTTGGGGATTTTGTGCTTGCTGCTGTGTCTATCATAGTGGAGGAGAAACAAAACTTCTCTGGAATGTACAGTCAAGACAAAGCCAAGATGTAACTGCCAACCTGAAAACATCCTTTTGGATGATCTCGTGCAAATTGTCTCGTGCAAAGTGATGATACCGTGCCAATGATATTTATTTTTGCCATAAATTCACAGAATGAATTTTGTCCTCTGCTAGAAATCACTGCTGAGTCTCTGGCAGAAGAGGACTTGTGGACTTCAAGCACAAGACCCCTCAGTACTGCAGAGGCAATGGATCTGATGTATTTAAAATGGAGATGTGGGGTGAGGGACACGGGGCAGTGGGGACCTGGCAGTGCTGGGGGATGGTTGGACTTGATCATCTTAAAGGTCTCTTCCAACCAAAACAATTCTGTGATTGTATGAAACACTTGGTGTCTGTCCTGTATTCACCTGCAGACGGAACCCTTGGAGCCCTTTTCTAAGAGCTTCACAGACTCATGTTTCCACACTTCAAGACCATAATATGAAGAAACACAGAAAACCCAAGTTATTACCTTGTTTATTTGTTCGCTAACTCAGTTTCCCATTTGCAGGGAACAGGAGGTTAAGGTCAGGCACTCTCCTGGTGGGGCTGGTGTCTGTATGGAATGCACAGCAGAGTGGCACTGCCTCACACAGGGGCAGCCACAAACTCACCCAAAGCTCTGGCAGATGCTGTGGTCTTGCCCCCAGAAGAAAGTGATCGGACTCTAACCAAAAATGCTCTTCTGGCTGCAACTCAGGTGGGGTTGGACGACCAACTCCATCTCAACACGCTTACCACCCTTCCTTCAGGACAGAAAAACCCCACTGAGATGGACATAACCATAAGTATCCTTGTTCCCACTTCCCCATTTGTTTTCCTTCATGTGGCAATTTCCAATGACATATAAACTTAAATAGAAAAAAATCTGAGTATACCTATACTGGAGAACTATACAAAAAATATCCAGGAAACTGTTAAAAATCTGAAAATGAATGTCTGCCTCTAAGAAGTTGGTTTTTTTTTTTTCCATTCTCGAAATTTCATCCTAAACTTGTCCAGCTCTAACTTTTGATAGAAACATACTCTAGAAACATAAGTCATCAAAGCCTATTTCTCAAAAAATCTCTAGTGAAATTAAAAGATGTATCGTGCCATTTTATATCACTCTTACAAGATTAATAATATGTGTATATGCTCTATTCTACAGATTCATAAGAATTTGTGTATGGCACATTAACTCCCAGCTGCTCACCATCATCTTCTATGCAATGACATGTGCAACTTGAAACTTCAAGAGGAAATTAGCTATTTAATATTTCCTTAAAGGCTCTAAGTATTAACTATAAATGCAGGATGTGAACTGAAGTGATTAAACCTCTTCTCCATAGGGGTATATATGGCAGAAGAACATTCACAGATAACTCCAGGCATGTGCATTATTCTTCTATTAAATTTTAAATTGCTTGGGAAAAAAAAAGTTCGACAAATAATAGACCAAAACGAGAGAAAGATTAATATCTTCAGTCAGAGAATCAGAGTGGCAGAGGTTGGCAGGGGTATCTTGAGATAACCCCCCTACTCAAGCAGAGATCATCAAGTGCAATCCCCCTACTCAAGCAAGGTCACCTCTGAGCAAGCTGTCCAGGAACATCCCCAGTAAGGTCTTGAATGCCTGCCCAGATGGAAACTCCACCACCTCTCTGGGCAGCCTGGTCCTGCTGTGACCACACTCACCATAGGAGTGATTTCCTGTGTTCAGCTGGAACTGATGTACAGCCACTGCAGGAGAGACCCCCCTGGCATGCCGGGTCCTCAGGAGGGCTGTGGGAGCCTCTTCCAGAGCAGCACTTCCTTATCTGAGTGACTATGCTTTGGGTGGGCACCCTCTGTCCTGTCTGACTGCTTTGGAGGTCTCTCCTGTCCACTTCACCCTGCAGCCTGACAGCTCAAGCCACTACTTCTTCACTCATTGTGGGTCATCAGTCAACTCCCTTCCCCTCCATTTCTCGTTCAACGCTCTCCTCACCATCGTCTCCAGCCCTCTGGGACAGAAGATTTTGCCTCTCTTGGTGAGGTGGATCTTGCCTCTTCCTGGCAGCCCGTAATCCTCAAGGAGGATCATGTCTTTTTTGTCAGTAACAGCCGTGCAGCCGTGTGCTGACCTGCCAGACCTGTCCACTCCTCTTCCTGCCCTTCCTCCCCAGTGGCAGGATTGAGGCAAAGCCAACGTGGGCTCCCTGTTGGCTACCTATTTAGTCAAGAAAGAGGAAGAACTTGCAGCATCACCAGAGGAGGTCCAAGGTGCCTGTTACAGCAGCTAAGCACTATGGCCCAACAGCTGAGGGATTGTCACAGTTTGTCCCCATTGTGCTAGTCAGCCTTGCACACACAAGGGGAAAAAAAGATAACTATCAGGTTTCATTTGCAATGCCACGTACACTCCAACCACACAATCAACTGTTTCATCTCAGGGAAGGGGCCAAGAGCAGCTGGAGAGTGGGAACATTTTTAATCACTTTGAGGGATTATCTGACCATTCCTTAAGTTAGGCAGCTCCAGCAGGCAGGCAGAACACAGCCTGAAGCAGAAAAGCAGGAAATTAAAAAAAAACACGTTATTTTTTCCCACTTACTTCATGCAGTTCTAGTAACTGTGACTTTATGCTTAGAATAGAAGTGAAAAAGACCCCAGACACCAGTGCCACTGTTTTCTCCAAGCTATAAAGGTGAGGGTTTTTATTGTACAACACATTTGAAAACATCAAAATATTAAGCAATTTCTTTAAAAGACTGAAAAGAAGCTTTAAACCCCAGCGTATTTTCTGTTAGTTTGGCTATATCCAGAAGTCTTTCAATTACAGCCACGTGGGGTGAACTTCTCTGTTCGTCCACCTCTTGTAAGATGTGATTTGAGGTTCCCAGGGAGTCAAGGCTGCTGTGAAACAAGCCAGTGCTTTGCTCTTCCTCTGTCCTTGCTCTCCACGAGCATCCCAAGTGGTCCTTCCCTGTGCCGTGCTCCCCTACCCTGCACCTGCCACAGGTACATCCTGCTCCCCACCGCACGGACAACGTGACCAGGAGCAGCAGGGACAGAAAAGTGGCAACACCTCTCCTCTGCCTCAGAGGATGTGAAAAAGATGCTGGGAAAAAAGGCAGGGAAAAAAAAAACCCAACCAAACAGTAATATCCACTCCGTTCTACTCTTGTCTGCAGAGGTGGTGATGGTTTAAGATGAGGGCAGCAGTTTTACTGAAAATAAATTATTTTGTGAGGTCAAATATTTAGAGTTCAATTTTAAGGAAGTTTAAGGATCCTTAGAGAAAGCAGCAGGTAAAAGCTTCAGGCAAAAATGTTACTGCAGAATTCTGAGGAAGGCATGAGGAATGCCACTTCGGTGATTTTGTTCCTTGCTGAATACTTGAAGGAAATATTTTTTCTATGATTTTTTTTACACCTGCCATGTGGCTCAGTGCCAAAAGTTCATTCATTTTAGAATTGCATATATAACTTATCAGGGAGTAAATGTCAAAATAATCATACTTGCACTCAAATGATCAGTGAAGGCTTTTATGACAGAGTGACCCAGACTGGTTGGCAGGTGAATTATTCCACAAGGAAGGAAGTTCCAAATGACTTCGAAGAAACTGATGCCCAAGAGGACCCAGCCAGTGATGCCCTGTCCATACAGACAGTCAAGCACAGATGAGTTAAGGCTGATCCATCTCCCCTGTCTGGACAGAGACTCAGTGATCACTGTTTCATTGACCTCAGAAGTGTGCAGTCCCCAAAGCCTGAATTGATGAGACAACTGTTAATTGTTTTCTTGTAGGAATATTACAATGGAAATGAGCTCTTCTGAGCTACTTCTGAAGGTCTCAAATTCAGGTATTTTCCACAGACATTAAACAGGTATAATATTGCACATATCATTTTTAACTATGCTTGGCTAGTGGCAATTGAGGAAGAAAAGTTAACAGGTATCTTTTTGTCTTATCAATAGCTTGAGGATTTCAGAGTAACTTCTAAAGGTAGATGATATCCCTAAGATAACTAGTCACACAGGGAATCTCTGGAGACCTGGGAACAGAAGACAGATCATGTGAATCCTGAAGCATTCTCTAGCCACTAGGAAATGCTGCTTAATTAATTTAGTTAATATTTACACTCTGCATAGGAAAACAGAAATATTTAAATGACTCCTAATCTAATGATACTGTGCTAATGACCTGAGCTAAGGACTTGTGATATTACTGAAGATGTGTGAGTTAATTAGAAAGGCATCCAGTAAGTCTGCAGATCACTTCATAGAAGAGAGTTGCTCAGCACAATGATAACCAAGCTCAAATCATTAAAAACTTCCTTGTACTAAATGTAACCAAAAACCAGTAATTAATGCACACATACAAAATACTTAGGTTGAACACAATTGGCTGAGGTAAGATGCATAGCTTGGTCTGAAGCAACCTCAGCAAGAGGAATGTTTTTGGAGCAGTATTTGGTGCCCTCGACAGAGAGCCCATGATCAGCTTCATTATTTTGTTAGAAAAGTTGCATGACCCAACTAATCTTCACAGGCAGGTGTATTTCAGAGAGAAATGAAGTGTATTGCAGCTCACAACTGAAATCTCTCCCTCCACAAGGGATTTCAGTTACTCATAAAATCTTCAGGTTGAAAAGCTTTAAACATTTCAGGCAGCAGGAGACTAAGAGCTGTGATTTAAGTAATGCATCTTTTAGACCTTGATATTAGGCTTTTCTCATAAATGTAACAACACCTGGGATTAGGGAACACCTCCATCATCCCCATTCTTAATTTCAGATGACCTTTGGAAGCATGACAGTCTTAGTAATGTAGACAGGTGACACCAGTGCCAGTGTCAGAGCTGTAGCAGTTCCTCTGGTCACTAATAATGGCAGTTGTTAGACATTAGTGTCATGGGATCATTCAGGCTGGAAGGGATCTCCAACCTCCTGCTCAAAGGAGAGTCAGTCATGAGCTCAGATCTGGTTGCTCCAAGCTTTATCCAGCTGGGTCCTGAAAACTTCCATCAGCAACTGTGCAACTTTCCCAGGCAATCTCTTCCATGGCTTAAAAATTATCGTGGTAAAAAAGGTTCTCCAGTCTGAAGTTCTTTTGTGTCAAATTATGGCTGTTGCATCTTCTACCACACACCACTGTGAAAAGTCCAGCTCCACATTCCTGGTGAACTCCTTATAGGTGGTGAAGGGCTGATATTAGGTCATGCAATAAAGTTTGGGTCGGAAGAGACCTTAAAGAGACCTTGGCTAGTTCCAAAGCCCCTCCTGTGGGCAGAGACACTTTCCACTGGACAAGGTTGCTCAAAGCCCCATCCAACCTGGCCTTAAATGCTTTCAGGAAGGGATCATCCACAAATTCTCTGGGCAACCTGTTCCAGTATCTCACCATCCCCACTATAAGAATTTCTTCCTTTTATCTAAAGTCACCCAAAACCTCCTCTGCTCAAGTGTTCCAGACCCCTCACCATCTTATCTTGGCAGCCCTCCACTGAACTCGATCAAGTCAACCCATGTCTTCCTTGAGCCCCTGTACCCCTCACTGGATACCATTCTAGCTGCAGTCTGATGTGCTGAGCAGAGGATCACCACCTCCCTCCATCCACAGGCTGTGCTCCTGTTCATGCAGCCCGGGGTGCTGGGCTTCCTGCTGGGACACCCTGATGGCTCATGTTCACCTTGCTGTTTTCCAGCAAATTCAGACAGCTGCTTCCCAGTCAACACCCAGCCTGCATCACTGCAAGGGGTTACTGCTCCCTGAGAATCAAAGGATCGTACAATCATTTAGGTTCCAAAAGACTTTTAAGATCATTGAGTCCAACCATCCCCCAGCCCTGCCAGGTCCCCACTGCCCCGTGTCCCTCACACCACATCTCCAGGGCTTGGAAACCCCTCCAGGCGTGGGGACTCCACCACTGCCCTGGGCACCTTTCCTGACACTCTTCCCCCAGCCTGGAGCATTGCAGGGGGTTGTTGTGACCCAAGGGCTGGACCTGGCACTTGGCCTTGTTGAACATCATCCCACTGGCCTTGGCCCATGGATCCAGCCTGGCCAGATCCCTCTGCACATCTTCCTGATATGCCAGCAGATCAACACTTCTGCCCACTTGACCCTCTCACCCAGCTCATTGATAAAGATATTAAACAGAACAAGACTTCACATTTTTCCTTCTTGAATTTCACCAGGTTTCTATTGGCTCGTTTCTTGACCCCATCTAGGTCTTTTTGACTGGCAGATCCAGGGTATGAACTGGTCCCATAGACCCAGTGTCACCCAAAAACCTGAGGGGAGTTCACTCTGCCTCCTCCAAGAGGTCACTGATAGAGATGTTGGACAGAACAGGTCCTTGTGCACTGTGGTGCTCTTCTCGTTACCAGCATCCAGAAAACACCATCCTGAGACATATTATCTGATGTGTTTTGGGTTTTTTCCCCCCGTTCAGATATCCATCCACACCACAATGTCCCAGGTGGCATGCTGCTTTTGGGATGTGAATACTGACACGAACACCAGATTTGGAAAGCTCAGCAATGGAATGCAGACAAAATCCTCAAGGTGCCTGGACGCTAGAAGATTTGCACAGCGTAGAACACAACCTCAAATTTTATATCTCCTCCTGAAAATCTGAACTATGCTGTTATTGTTAATGTGTCAGATCTCAGAAAATGTTTGCTCCTTTTTACACCCACTACATGTATTTAATTAAATGATGGCACTAGATGAGGAGAAGAAAATAAGAGAAGTCTTATATTAAGCTCAATGAATGGTAACATATTAACGATAAACTGTGAAATCCAATAAATTGTGATACATTCTGAAACTGTTAACAAATGGGAATGATTTTAACCTTTAACTTCAATATGTGAAAATAAAAAAAATGCAACATCAGGGACTTAGCTATACACAACCATTTCCAAAGAATTTTCCTTCTCCTGACCAACAATCCTCTCCTCTCCGCCCCCACACAAACCAGATTCAGATTCATGTCCTGCTGTATTTTTAGCAGACATTTTTAACAAAACCAGACACATGTATTGGACAGCTGAAAAAAAAGAATTAAATTGCAGGTGGGAAAACTGTCCATCGAGCATTGTGAACCGAGACATTTTCAAACAGATACCATATTTAAACTTGGTTACAGAATTTTATCTAGTTAAAAAAGAGGACCTGTACGTGCCTGAAGCAGGGACGACTCACCGTATCGTGCTGCCTGTTATCTTTCCCTGATACTATCAAGAAGTAGTTCCACGCCAGCAGCAACAACAAAGCCAGTGGTATCATGTAGAGCTCAAAGTTCCAGACCACGAAAAGAAAAAGCTACAAGAGAGAACAGGAAAAAAAAGCAATTTGAATCAGGATTACATTAAACTCTCGTTAAAATCTAGAAATTAAAATGATTCTAAAGAAACATACTTCTCCTTTGGCAGGGAACTTGTTAAAGCACTTTGCAGACTGGCCACTTACCTGCATGAAACAACTGCTACATTGCTTCATACCTGAGCTCTTGCAAGAGGAAAATGGATGCAGTGTACTTTAAAAGGAATATTAATTGTTCTCTGGCAAATTAATGCTTATGTGAACAAAATAATGCAAAATAGCATGAGAGTAAGATGAAAATTTAAGGAAGAAAAAGTAATTTCTAAGGATAAAGATTTAATTTGCTGTTTAGAAGAAAGAACCTGGTCAGTTCATGGCAATGTCACACAAACAAGCAGAAGAATTAAACATCACAACTAAATCTGAAAAAATCTTTTGCACAGAAAACTAGAAAAAATGTCACACTAAAAGGTAAAAACGTACAGCTGTTTTAATGAAAGCAGACTAAAACCCTATTAACCACCTAAACCCATCTCTTAAGAAAACTTTTGATTGTGGCAGGGTTTCCTCAAACACCTTCAGTGCTCCATG
>NW_008587936.1:85111-88129 GCF_000691845.1 Merops nubicus
GTGTGGGGAGGGGGGCCAGGCCACGTCTCCCAGCGACACGCGCCTCGATGGCCGGGGCTGCCCTCTGGCACTGGGGATCGTGTGCCAGGACAAACCCACGGGATCATTTGGGTGGGGAAACAGCTTTTGAGCTCATGGAGTCCAACCATCCCCAGCACTGCCAGGTCCCCACTGCCCCGTGTCCCTCACCCCACATCTCCACGGCTTGGAAACCCCTCCAGTGGTGGGGACTCCACCACTCACCTGGGCAGCCTGGCACAGCCCTGGGCAACCCTCCAGGGCAAGACATTGTTCCTCAAGGACAACTGAAACCTCCCCTCATGCAATTTGAGGCCCTTTCCTCTTGTCCTGTCCCTTGTCCCTTGGGAGCAGAGCCCGACCCCCCCCTGGCTCCAGGCTCCTGTCAGGAGCTGTGCAGAGCCAGAAGGTCTCTCCTGAGCCTCCTTTGCTCCAGGCTCAGCACCCCCAGCTCCCTCAGCTGCTCCTCCCCACACTTGGCCTCTAGACCCTTCCCCAGCAGCTCTGTTGCTCTTCTCTGGCCACGCTCCAGCCCCTCAAGGTCCTGCTGGGAGGAGGGTCCCAAAACTGACCCCAGGATTCAAGGTGTGACCTCACCAATGCTAAACACCTGGGAATGATCCCTGCCCTGGTGCTACCTACAGGCTACGTACCACAGATGGATATAAACCCATAGTCCTGTGAGACTGAAGGACAAACATGGTAAGCACTGAAAGAACTGAAAGAGCAGTGTGTGTGACCCACCAGAGAGGATATTGGCACTTCCAACAGTATTTCATTTGAAGGAAAACTGTGGGTTTGAGGTTGCTTAGTGTAAAGGGAGACCTGTTAGAAATGGTAATGAATAAGAAACAAACAAAAGCTCACAGAATTTGATTGAGTTTTTCCATGAGCTTGGTAACTACCCTTCCAAGAGCAAGATCTACAGGGATTTGACACGCTGAATTTGAGACAGCCAACTTACAACAGAATTCACATCTCAAAATAAAAGCAAATAATCCTTGCACCCCTTAACCCCAGAAGCTCCCTGAGCCAAAGATACACACTGAAGAGAGCTCTGGAAGCTGGCAAACAGCAGCCAGGTATCACAAAGGCAAACACTAGAGATTACCTGTTGAGAAATGGCAACCTATACAGTCCTTCTTATAGTCCCATCTGAACTCTGTTTGGAATGACAGAAAGAAAATCAAGTAATAGCCAAACAAGGCCCAGCTCCAGAGGAAAGAAGCCAGCAATCTAGACAGTCTCAGGAGATGTAAACCTGACTGGGGACTGAGGAACAAGGTCATCAGGCACTCTGTACTCCAGAACACCAATGAATTCTCATCCAAACACTCCACACTTGAAGTTTCTATATGCCAAATGATCCTTAAGAGTATTAATTCCTCACAGTACTTTACTCTCTCGACCAGTAAAATATTATATTAAGATATTACCTCTTCACGACTTGCATGGACACACCTTTATAAAATGTGGGTACTACACCTGCCATCTCCTGTAGATGATTTCACTGACCTGTCTACCTTGATCTCCATCTAGGCTGGCTGAATTTTCACCAGTTCCTCCCTGCAGGCACCTCCCTCAGCCAGGCACTAGAGCAATGGGACTCTACCTGCCACACAAACGAGACGTGTGCTGTGCGAGCGGCACAGCGACGGCACTGCCGGTGGAGCGGCCTCGTGGACTGCCCCACAAGAGCCATGCACCCATGAAATGCACACTGGAGAGAACAAGCAGGGCCCCACTGTCAGACAAAGCTCCTACGTGAACACGAGCAGACCCAGAATGTGGGGCAAGAGCAGCAGGAAAATCCAGGGACTCGGCTCTCAGCCATGAAGGACCTGTTAGCTGGGAGTAGAGTGAGGGAGGGGAGTGGTGTGTAGAAACTTTCACTTCACACATGAAGGGGTGGAAAACACACCTATCCATCTATTAAATAAGGGGAAAAAAACCCAGAGAAGCTAAGGAACAAGTATAAAAGGGCAGTTCTGGGACTTGCCCGTGCCTGTAAAGTATCCAGAGGAACACGGGCTGTATCTGGTACGAACTCTTCCAAGGAAATAATGGCTCTGACTGTCTAAAAAAAGGATCCTCATCACTACTGAAACAAGCCAACTATTTTAAGGGAGGAGTGGGAGTCTCAAAGGTTACAGTTTAATATAGCTGCCATTTCCTACACAGAAGAATATAAGGGAGGACTTTTTTTCTTCTCCCCCATGAGATCAAGATTTTCAGAGTCGCAGGCATGAACTGGCCATTTACAACAGCACATCAGTTGATACTCTTAGTGAGAGACACAGGCATTAAATGATCATTCAGGGAGACACATGACACTATCCCTGGTGTACAACACTTCAAAAAATAATTTAAGTTAGAATATTGAATATCCTATTCTTTTGCAAACTACAGTATATTTTAAAAAGAAATCTCATCCAAAATGATTAACACTTCCTACTGTTCAGGAAAAAAGCCTGCCCTTTCAGACTAGCAGCTGTGGATCATTAGCTTTCCAGTGATGAGATGTGTTTGATGAGTATTTTTCTTTCTAATTAAGAGATGAGATTCTCTATTTGACTCTCTCTTCAGACAGAAGTGAAGAGAAAGATTTCTGCCTATGTGGAAAAGCCATATTCTACAGAACAATTATTTCAGATTTCTTTTTATCTACCTCCACCCAATTTGATTTCACTTTTAATGGAACCCTGTTTGCACCCACAGGTTTCACAGCATTAACCCCTGCGTTTTCCAACTCTTTTTATATTTTCTTTTGCCTGTGTTTGGACTGCCAGCAGAGAACACATAAAGGAAAGGAGCAGCCCTTTCAGGAGACACAGACCCACGTCTTCAGGTGCAGGAGAGAGCAGAGCACGTGATGAGGGAGGGCTGCAAGAACCACTGTTGGAGAACTGTCTGACAGAAAGTAGGAACTCCTCACTCCAGGGAAATGCCTGGGTGCAGTAAAAGCCACAGGACCACCGTGAGATGCTCCCAGCTGACGTG
>NW_008587936.1:88160-88417 GCF_000691845.1 Merops nubicus
AGAACCTGCAGCCTCACAGGAACCTTGATATGATGACAAAATGGCCTGCTTAGAGGACTAGAGAAAGGCTGTGGGTGCTGTCTACCTAGACTTTGTCAAAGCTTTTGACACTGTCTCACAGCATCCTCCTGGAGAAACTGTTTGCTCATGGCTTGGATGGGTGTACTCTGCTGGGTGAAGAACTTGCTGGATGGGCAGTGGTTGTGAATAGAGCTCAGTCCAGCTGGCAGGCAGCCACCGGGGGGGTTTCCCAGGGC
>NW_008587936.1:88461-93744 GCF_000691845.1 Merops nubicus
ACCCTCTTCACTGGGTGAACACTGGCTGGGTGGCTGAGCCCCGTCAGTGGCGGTGAACGGAGTGGAGTCCAGCTGGTGGCTGGTCATAAGTAGTGTTCCTCCAGGCCCAGTACTGAGCCCTGATCTCCTTAGTATTTTATCCATTATCTGGACAGGGGACCAAGGGCAACCTCAGGAAATTTGCAGATGACACCAAGGGGGACAGAAGTGTTGATCTGCTGGAGCACTGGGAAGCTCTGGATCTGGCCAGGCTGGATCAATGGGTTTGAGTCCAGTGGGATGAGGTTCAACCAGGCCAAGGGCTGGCTCCTGACCTGGGGTCACAAGGACCCCCTGCAATGCTCCAGGCTGGAAACCTGCCTGCTGGAAAAGGACCTAGGGGTGACAGTTGGCAGCTGGCTGGAGATAAGCCAGCATGTGCCCTGGTAGCCAAAAAGGCCACCAGCATCCTGGCTTGGGTCAGCACTAGTGTGTCCAGCAGGAGCAGGGCAGGGATTGTCCCCCTGGACTCAGCACTCAGGAGGCTGCCCCTTGAATCCTGGGGTCAGTTTTGGGCCCCTCACTCCCAGAAGGACCTTGAGGGGCTGGGGCATGGCCAGAAAAAGTCAACGAAGCTGCTGGGGAAGGGTCTAGAGCCCAAGTGTGGGGTGGAGCAGCTGAGGGAGCTGGGGGTGCTGGGGGAATGGTTGGACTTGACGATCTTAAAGGTCTTGTCCAGCCAGAATGACCCTATAATGGTATGATTCTGTTCTCAGAAGTCCAGAAAGAATGAAAGAGAACCCACACATCTGCATGGTACAGACTGTCTGCTCAGTACTGTGGGTTTCAAGGCCTGGAGTTTATACCATGAAACACTTGAAAATACTTTTTGTTGTGCCTTGGAGAGTCAGCAGCTTGTTCCATTACAAAATCAGTCACTCAGCACAGGCAGTCATGGATCCTTGCATCTTATATGACACTTCCACTAGGAGAATTAGAAAGGAAGGATTTCTCCTGGAGGTATCAGATCTCAGGCACACCAGTACTGATGCAAACACTTTTGGGAATCCACTCCAAAGGCGGTGCCCTCGTTCAGGTGAGTCTGGAAGAAATGTGCCTTCTGAACATGCCCTAAAGAATCCTCCAACAGTGGGTTTTTTTTCAGTAGTCTTGCAACTTCAGTTTGGAGTACCTGAGTGCCAGGAGAAGGTGCAGTTTGAAAGATCTGAGTCCAAAATGCACTGCTTGTTACTCTGCTTCTTTAAATATGCAAAAGCCAACCTGAAAATTGCACAAGCATGGAATGTGTAAAATAATACAGAAAAAAATCCATGTCATTCCTGCCTGCACTGTTTTAATGGATTTCCTGTGCAACCTTGGATTAGTTGTTTCCCTTTTTTAAATGCCTGGGGTGTTGGTAGTCTGAGAAATGTTGAATAATTAGTATTTTGGTCCTTTAAGAAGTTATCTTTAACTCACAAACAAACTTAAAAGGATTTCCTGCATTTTCCCTCTCTTTTCTGGAGTTAGAGCAATCCATTTCACTATGATTTATATTTTCACTCTCATTCTTTCATGTAGAGAAAGAAAATGGAGATAACTCCATGACAAACAACACTAAGAACTCAACAGGCTGGATGAAGTGTTATTTCCAAACCAATCTTGAGGAGGCTTTTGGTGTTCTGAAAGGCCTGTGGTAGCTCTTGTTAGACCACCTGGGTCCCATATCTAGAAGAAGGCTTAGCACAAAAAAAAAAGTATATAAATTTCTTACTAGGTAGGACATTTTGGGTTATGGGTTTTCCATGTTGACAACCTGTACAACAAACTCACGGTTCTAACTCATGTCACCTCTTTCTTCTGATTATTAAAGAAACAAGTCAGACAATCAGACATGACTCACTTGATGGTCCCCAACCCACCCAGCTTGTTTTTGAAACACATCTGCAGCTAGAGAGTTATTTCACTTCATCAGAGCAATCTTCATGATGATGCTATTGTCCAATCACACCATAATGTCCAGTACCTGAGGACTTTACAAGACCATCAGCACCAATAAAACATTCTAGTTAAAAGCTTGAAATTTTTCACTTAATTTTTGTTTACTTTCCTCCTTACAGCTCCAAACTGATGTTTTATTTCCATTGTTTTCTAGAAGTGCCAAGACTTTGCTTAGGGAATGGCAACAATTCCAAGAACGTGAACCTCAGAGCATGCATGCAGCATCATTTTAAACAGCACATTTGTTCTCTCAGACTGTGAAAACACAGACAAACTGAGAGAAATTGATAGTGCTTTCCCTAGGAGCAGTAACACCTGGCATCAAGTAACGAACACCCAAGCAGGACACACAAGATCAAAGCCATGTCTGAAACTGGGGCTACGAGGTTCATCGACCCTCCGTCCCATTTTAATATCACATTTTCTCAACAATACCCAACTGTTCACTGAATGACCCACGTCTTTGTTTCAGCAACATTACCTAGAAGACTGTAATTATTCTCCAAGTAAAAAAGTGCTTTTTAATTCCTATCCCCAGACTGATTTGGCTTTGGTTTAACATACACCTCTTAGGCTGACCTTCTCAGCACAGTTCTACCAAGCCGGGTAGTCACCAGCTGTAAGACTCAAACCATTTTGTAACTCAGTGTCTGATTTCACTCTCTGTTTTTTAGAGAGATGCACTTTGGGCCTCTCCCCACTGCACAAAACATCTTCCTCTCTTAGAAATCAATCCCATCCTTCCCAATTTTAAAATTCCTTAAATACTGGCTAACAGTCACAGAACTGCACGTGCCATTTCTGTTGGAAACACTATGAAAGATGTTTCTAAAAAGTACATTTAATGTAATTTTTAATGTAATTGGTGGTTTGGGGTTTTTTTTTCCATACACAGATCTATGTCACAAATCTAAGTTTATGTTCCTTTTACACAAGAATTTGGAATTTGGCAGATTTCTCCTCTGTTACAACTGCACTGCTATGAGGGTGGGACTGTTGAAAGTGTAAATGCATGTGTCACTTTAGGAGAAAAATCTAAAGTGTTGACTTTGTGAGAAGTGTAAAATCACAACATGGATCATACTATGTAACTACAGCTATTTATGTGTAATGGATTGCCCCCTTCCTTTCTTACAGCTTGAGATACCAAGCAGGGACTGACGGGCTTTGAACTTGCCTCCTGTTCCTCCCAGATTCCTGAAGACTGTAAAATTTAGTTGTCTGTCAAAAGTTATTTAGCTGGGTACAGGGAAAAAATATTTGGTATCTTCTTTAGCTTACTGAGAATGGTGTCACTGTACATCCACTATAAATCCAAACAACACAGATATACTGCCCAGACATCCCTATGGAAGATTGTTCCAAATACTGTGTTTACCTTTACATCCTGTTCTGCATCACATTTTTTCTTCTTTCTCCCAAATTCATTTTTGGAGATGAAGGAAAATTGTAGAAGCAGAGAATGGTTTGGGTTGGAAGGGACCTTAAAGAGCATCCAGTTCTAACCTCCCATGGGCAGGGACACCTTCCAGAAGATCTAGTTGTTCAGACATCCACCCAACCTGATTTGGACACCTCCAGGGATGGAGCATCCACAGCTTCCCTGGGTGACCTGGGCCAGGGGCTCACCACCCTCACAGTGAAAAACTTCTTCCTGATTTATAATCTACATCTCCCCTCTTCCACTTTGAACCCATTAAGCATTGCCCTGTCACTACAAGCCCTTGTGCAAACTCCCTCCCCAGCTTTCTGGTAGGCCCCCTTCAAAGAAAGTCTGCCTGGAGCCTTCTCTTCTCCAGGCTGAACAATCTCAACCCTCTCAGCCTGGCCTTCTAGGAGAGATGTTCCAGCCACAGATTATCTTTGTGGCCTCCTCTGGACCCACTCCAACAGGTCCACTACATTCTTGTGTTGAGGGAATTTTTGATAAAACACTACAAAACTTTTAATAGGGTAGAAACAGTCACCATTACCCAAATACTGGAAAATAAAAGACTTGAAGACTTTACTCTTTCCAAAGGAAAATAAATCACCTACTTTAAAAAGCTGAATTAACTACTAATAAGCTACTTAAACCTCACAAACGTTTCAACTGTGCTCATCTTTATGGATACTACAGAAAAAGTAAGCAACCCCTCCTCAGTATTCATTCACAAATAATCACCATCAAATTAAATGGACCAGCAGGATATTAGGAATCCTAGCCATTGAAAATTTAAGTCTTTTTGTTGTAGGAAAACCTACAGTTTGCCAACTGTCTGTCATGACTGAAAGGGACACCAATAAAGTTTAAACTGTAATGAAGACTAAAATCATGCAGTTAAAGGTACATGGGCAGCCTGTGATTTCCAGAGCTAAAATGCAACAAATATGAATTTTTGGTTTGATAACCACCCACATGTTTGGAACAAAAAGAAATACTGGCCTCCACAGCAGAGCAGAGGCCCTTCCACAAGCTGTTCTGAAAGCTCGTTTCACAGACTGGAACTGTATGGCACTGATTGAAGATATTCTGGCTCAAACTTTTACCTAGGTCTGAATCCTATAATTTTGTTTCCACAACTGTTTGGAGAGAGCTGCATCACCACACACATTTCTCTGATGTCCTGGAGACACTCAGTGTTCACACATGGGAACCTCTTGTGGAATCTGTCCTGTCATTTGGAGGTGAAATTAAGGTTGAAGCAAGCACTTGTTATGCTGCTTCTGCCTTTTTTTTTTTTAATCTCTTCTTAAAAATATTATAATATGTCCCAGGGTGGATGTTTTGGCTTTTTTTTTTTTTTTGTGGAAGAAGAGGGAAAGGCACCAAGGAATAGGATGACAGAAGAATCACCAAGGGGTAGAGCCACTGTTCTACAAAACGATGAGAACATCCATTCATTGGAGCATTAATGCATGTACCCACTCAAATTTCACCAGTGTTTTGTTTAATATCTTTTTTACATAGTAGGAGTGATTTCAAAAGCTGCCACTTGCCATCAGCTGACACTTGCTATCAACTGACTTGCTCTAATGTTGGCTGATTTGAAGTTTTCAAGGCCATCAGTCAGCCTTAATGAGCTCTCCAGGCTGATTTTCACACTTGTGACTGAAGAGCTCCTTAATTTTGTCTGGAGTATGACTTGGCTACAACAGGTATAACTGTAAAACAATAAATAAATACAAGCCTAGGTTTTGGTTGCCTTTCACTGACCAGCTTTCCTTACATACCCATGGCCTAACCAGCATGTTGTTCACACAGCGTAAGAAAACTTTTCTCTACCTTTTAATAGAAGCATTTCTAAAAAAAAAAAAAAAAAA
>NW_008587937.1:0-231 GCF_000691845.1 Merops nubicus
CCAGTGCGCCGCCTCCTTCGCCGGCCTGCAGAGCTACATGGAGCACCGCTGCGCCGGCGCCCGCCCACCCCCGCCGCTGAGGGGGGAGAGTGGGAGCGAGAGCAGCGAGGACGGGGAGGAGGAGAGCGACGTGGAGAACCTGGCCGGCGAGATCGTCTACCAGCCAGACGGCTCAGCCTACATCGTGGAGAGCCTCAGCCAGCTGGTGCAGGGCGGGGGCGCGGGCGGCAG
>NW_008587937.1:307-1136 GCF_000691845.1 Merops nubicus
CCCAAGCAGGGAGAGCCCTCCGCTGCCGCTCCCGTCTACCCACAGATCATCAACACCTTCCACATAGCCTCATCCTTCGGGAAGTGGTTTGAGGGCTCAGACCAGGCCTTCCCGAATACCTCAGCCCTGGCGGGCATCAGCCCTGTCCTGCACAGCTTCCGCGTCTTCGATGTGCGACACAAAAGCAACAAGGATTACCTGAACAGTGACGGTTCTGCCAAAAGCTCCTGCGTATCCAAAGATGTTCCCAACAATGTGGACCTGTCCAAATTCGATGGCTTTGTGCTCTACGGGAAGAGGAAGCCCATCCTGATGTGTTTCTTGTGCAAGCGCTCTCCTTTGGGTATGTCCGCTCGTTCGTGACCCATGCGGTGCACGACCACCGAATGACTCTGAGTGAGGAGGAGCGGAAAATTCTTAGCAATAAGAACATCTCCGCTATCATCCAAGGGATAGGCAAAGACAAGGAACCCCTTGTCAGCTTTCTGGAACCAAAAAACAAAACCTTTCAGCACCCTCTCGTTTCCGCAGCTAACCTCATAGGCCCTGGACACAGTTTTTATGGTAAATTCAGTGGCATTTGCGAATGACTCTGAGTGAGGAGGAGCGGAAAATTCTTAGCAATAAGAACATCTCCGCTATCATCCAAGGGATAGGCAAAGACAAGGAACCCCTTGTCAGCTTTCTGGAACCAAAAAACAAAACCTTTCAGCACCCTCTCGTTTCCGCAGCTAACCTCATAGGCCCTGGACACAGTTTTTATGGTAAATTCAGTGGCATTTGCATGGAAGGCGAGCAGGCCCTCCAGACCGGGGCGGCCGGCGGAGCG
>NW_008587937.1:1179-1458 GCF_000691845.1 Merops nubicus
AACCTGGGAGGGCTGACCAGCTCGGCTCTGAAGACTCCCATTACCTCAGTCCCCCTGGGCCCGCTGGCTTCCAGTCCCACCAAATCCTCAGAGGGGAAGGACCCTGGGGTGGCAGAGGGCGAGAAACAAGAGGGGGCCAACCAGGACAGCCTCTCGGAAAAGGCAGAGCCAGTTGAGGAGGTAGAGGAGGAAGAGGAGGAGGATGTGGAGGAGGAGGAGGAGGAAGAGGAGGAGGAGGAAGAGGAAGAAGACGAGGATGATGAGGGGTGCAAAGGACTG
>NW_008587937.1:1529-12996 GCF_000691845.1 Merops nubicus
AAGGACCTTGCTCTCTCAAACCAAAGCATTTCTAACTCTCCCTTAATGCCTAACGTGCTCCAGACCCTGTCGCGGGGCACAGCTTCTACTAGCTCTAATTCTGCTTCTTCCTTTGTCTTTGATGGTGCAAACAGGAGGAATCACTTAAGCTTTAACAATGAGGGTGGCGGAGCCAGCGTGGCAGAGGGCAGCAGGAGGCTGGACTTTATCGATGAAAGTGCCAATAAAGACAATGCCACAGCACCAGAACCAAATGAGAGCGTGGAGGGCGAGGACGGGAGCTACATCTCCCATCACCAGCATGCTGGCCCCCTCTGTGAACTTGGGGGTGGGGAGTGCCCCTCGGGGAGCGGCGTGGAGTGCCCAAAGTGCGACACAGTCCTGGGCTCCTCGCGGTCGCTGGGTGGCCACATGACTATGATGCATTCTCGCAACTCATGTAAGACACTCAAGTGTCCCAAGTGCAATTGGCACTACAAGTACCAGCAGACGCTTGAGGCGCACATGAAGGAGAAACATCCCGAGCCGGGTGGCTCCTGCGTCTACTGCAAAAGTGGACAGCCACACCCGCGGCTGGCACGGGGTGAGAGCTACACCTGTGGTTACAAGCCCTTCCGCTGCGAGGTCTGTAACTACTCCACTACTACCAAAGGCAACCTCAGTATTCATATGCAGTCTGACAAGCATCTCAACAACATGCAGAACCTGCAGAACGGAGGGGGAGAGCAAGTCTTCAGCCACACCGCTGGGGCGGCGGCAGCAGCTGCAGCAGCTGCGGCGGCTGCAGCAGCCAACATCGGTAACACCTGTGGGGCTCCCTCCCCCACCAAACCAAAAACCAAACCTACATGGAGGTGCGAGGTGTGCGACTATGAGACCAACGTAGCTAGAAACCTTCGTATTCACATGACCAGTGAGAAGCACATGCACAATATGATGCTGCTTCAGCAAAACATGTCCCAAATCCAACACAACCGGCACCTGGGCCTCGGCAGCCTGCCGTCCCCCGCCGAGGCCGAGCTCTACCAGTACTACCTGGCGCAGAACATGAACCTTCCCAACTTGAAGATGGACAGCACTTCCTCAGATGCACAGTTCATGATGAGTGGATTCCAGCTCGATCCCACCAATCCCATGACAACGATGGCTCCATCTCTAGGTGAGGCTGAAGGGGCTTCCACTGTGCCCACGTGTGAGGGAGGGATTGTGTTTGCGTTACCACAGAACCCGTGTGTGTGGGTCGGCTGCCACATCCCTTTTTCTCTCTGCGACCCCCTGGGTAGTACAGCTGCCATGCAGTGGGTTACCTTTGCGTCGTGGCCAAGGATAGAGGCTACACAGTGGAGACTTCTCTTCTGCATCCACCTAGACCAGTTATTCTGGGAAAATGTTACTTTTCTGGTACATTTTCTAAGAGTTCTAGTATGGAGCTAATAAAAGAGTAGAAGCAGCTTATTGCTGACATGCATTAAGTGTTCCTCCTCGTTGTGGAGACCATCCTTACTATAGTGTTCCCTAATGGTTTTTCCTTGGTTGGATCAGGGGTGTGAGTGGTTTGGTCGGTAGCTTTGTGATGGGTCTGATCAGCTCCTGACACTCTGAGACAAATGTTGAGTTGGTTCATTATGTATTGTGTTGCCCTGAGGAGAGAAGGTGAGCCAGTTTTGAGAGTTGTGGTGAGTTCAGTGGAAGGGGTGATCCTCTGCTGAAGAAACTTGGCTGAGACTGTTCCTCTGATGCCAGTGTGAGATGCAAGGTTTGCAGCTTGACCAGTTGACAAAAGCACTTAAAAATGAACTACCAAATGCATTTTTCTCGACAATGAGTATTCATTGCGTTCCTGTTGGCATTGTGCTCGGCACTGGGGGGGGCACACCCTGTCTCCACACCGTGCCAGGCCTCCCGGCGTGCCGGCGCCTTGCCACGCCCCGGGACCAGCGCTGGCGCAGCACAGGACCCCGCGGCAAGCCTGGTGGGTGCTGGTGGGAGCTGCTGCTGTCTCTGTGTTGTCCTGCTGCTGCTGAGAACTTTCCACAGTGCCTTGAGACAGCAGATGAAGAGAAATCTGCCAGCTGACTTGCTTTCCTCTGAACCGAGCTCTCGGTGCTGCACTCTGCCCTCCCTGACCTTGTCCATCCGTCGATGCCGTTTTTACTGATGTGCTCCCTTACTGACTGGCTCATTGGTCTCATGCATGTTCTCCTTCCCTTCAGCTATTCATAGTACAGTTTATTATTAGTCTAGGAGGACATGAAAGTCATATGAGAGAACAACAACACAAGACACTAAAAAGATGAAAAAGAAAATGGAGGAACTCAAGTGACTGTAAATTAAAGTCATTATTCCTTTTTTTTTTTTTCTTCCTGTGGCATCCCATCTTGCATCCTTAGGAGGTCAAGGACGCAATCTTCTTTAGTGTGTTGGGGGTGTATTGGGAGTATATAGCTCCAAGTTGCCAGATGTAATAGGCAGTTGTCTGTAGTACAGCTTGTTAGTGTATAAAGTTAGTGTCATCTGTGGTGGGTTCCGTGGAAGGAGCCCACAGCCCCTCCTTACTGCAGCACAGGGCAGTTGGTGTGAGAAAAGTTGGGAGTAGTTTAACTGAAGCCTCCTAAGTGCATGACAAGGCCTTGGATGGATCTGAGCTTGTCTGGAGAATGTTTTGTGAATTGTACACTTGATGTCTGCGAATCTCAAGCTGAGGATTCCAGAGGGAGCTCCTTCCCACATCAGTAATCACTTGACACAAGCTCAGCCCATCAGACTCATAAACACACACTATGAACTTTCCTAGAAGTGAAGCAGATTTTCCCCATTTTTACACTTCAGTCCAAAACTAGGTGTAAGTAGAACCTGAGTAATTCAAGAGAGTCTGGTTTGGGTGTTCTGCTGCATGGTGTGGTCAGGAGAGGCTGATTGAAAGAGGATTTCAGGATACATCCTGAAAGGGATGCTTCAAAAAATCACTGTGATTAGGAGATGTGTATCATGGAAGGCAAGTGGTGGGTTCCCTGCTCTTCAGCTGCTTAGTTAGCAGATATGCAGGAGTAGCTGTACAGAGCATAAAATTCTGCTGTGGCAGGGAGGGATAGAATGGATCAAGAAAAAAGATGATTGACCTGCTCTGATGGAAAGCCAGGTTCCTAGTAGTGCATGAAGGTGGGACTTGCCCTTTCCAACCAGTTCTGCTGTGTGTGAGAGCAAGATCCGCTTGATGAAAGCGAGGTGCTGTTCCTCTAACAAACTCAGAATTCAGGTTGTCTTCTAAGCTGCAATTCACCGTGCTCAGGGTGGTGATGCACACACCGTGGCGTTGCGTTTCTGCACGTAGACTGCCCAAAGCTGGGTCTGCACCAGTTCTGGTTATCTGCTTCCAGAAGGGTTAGCGCGGTTCTGCCCGAGCTTCAAGAGTTCTGACAGTGTGTTTGCTGCTTCTCAGCAAGCAGCTTAGAACATAGGAAGCTAAAAATTAAGGAAATAAAATCGCACTTTCTGATTGAATGAGTAACTGTTGACCTGAAAGTTCCTTTAATAAGAATCAGCTGAGCTATGATGTAAGATCAAGGTAAAATACCAAAAAGTTGCAGGAGGAGCGTAAATGTCTTAAAATGGAAAAGGAGAGCAAGGTGGAGCAAAGGTCCTGAGAAGAGGTTGGTCTCTGTGCTTTGGCATAAAAAAAGCTAATGTTAGAGAGAAAGAGGTCTCTCTGTCCATCTCTTCAAGGTGCTCTGATTTAAATAAGAGTGTGCTGCATTCATTTACTCTGAGTGGATAGAGTTCAGCTCCTGCTTGGAAGAGCAGATCTGACACTTAAAGACAGTGAGTGTCCTGTTGGCTTTCCTTGACGTGCTCTTGCACTCTCATTATTAATAGTGGTTGTCTTTTCCTTGGATGTACAAAGCATCTGTCAGCACCGGTTTTCGAAGACTGTCCACCATTTTGAGCTCCCAGACAAGAGATGAGATCTGGTAGTGCAGTAGTGGCACTTTTCAGACTGCTTGTTATGCTTGCCACATTCTGCACCGTTGCCCTCTCTGATGACAGCGTGGTGACCTAACTGTGACACTCCTGTCACTTGGACTTGTGACTGTTGACCTTTTTTTACTGGGCAGGGACTGTGCTCAGGTACTGCATGAGGTAATGTTTCTTGCTTCTCCAGGTAGGCAAGAAGAAACAGGATGAAGCATTAGGCTGTTCTTGAAATGGCCACAGAGACGTTCAGCACAGTACTGAGGAATTTTTCATCCTCTGAAAATTTGTAGGGTTTTTCTTGCAGTCTTTCATGGGCAGAAAGCTGGGTGCTTCTCCTTCAGTGGGTGGGTAGCAAGGGCTATTTGTGGTCCTTTCCTAGCATTACATGCTGGCTGCAATTGCTTTTCTTCTTCAGATGTGGTGCTGACCAGCAGCAGGGAGGAGTAAGCAAAGGGATGGCTGTTGCTTGGCTTTCGCTGTGCGTGCAAGGGTTGCACTGTGAGCAGCATATGTTCTGCTCTGTGCTTCTCTTCTGGCAAGTACCAAACTCAGCTTTTCTGACCTCTTTTTCCCCTTTTTCCCTCATACAGTGGGTGGAGAGATCCCCTTGGACATGCGGTTGGGTGGTGGACAGCTCGTGTCTGAGGAGCTAATGAACTTGGGTGAGAGTTTCACACAAACAAACGACCCATCGCTGAAGCTCTTCCAGTGTGCTGTGTGCAACAAGTTCACTACAGATAACTTGGACATGCTGGGACTCCACATGAACGTGGAGCGCAGCCTCCCCGAGGACGAGTGGAAGGCGGTGATGGGGGACTCATACCAGTGCAAGCTGTGCCGCTACAACACGCAGCTCAAGGCCAACTTCCAACTGCACTGTAAGACAGACAAGCACGTGCAGAAATACCAGCTGGTAGCACATATCAAGGAGGGCGGCAAGGCCAATGAGTGGAGGCTGAAGTGTGTGGCCATTGGGAATCCGGTACATCTGAAGTGCAATGCTTGCGACTACTACACCAACAGTCTGGAGAAGCTGCGTCTTCACACGGTGAACTCGAGGCATGAGGCCAGCCTGAAGCTCTATAAGGTAAGGGTTGGCTTTGTTTCATCTTCCTTCGTTGCTCAAGGGCTGGAACAAAGGAAGGTCTGTTTTGAACTGCAGTGGATTGTGATCCTTTGGAGACGAGCTGCTCGGATCTCTGCAGCGGGACCCCATCTCACTTGCATGGTGCAGGTTGTCAGCCTGCATTCTGATAGCAACTGTGGTGGGGGGAGCCTGGGGCCTGTGGGTGTTCGTGTCAAGGTGCTTTCGTGGGGCTTGTATGTCTTGTAGCACTGCAGGTAAATGATTGTTGAGCACAAAAATGTAGCAGTCACTGTTGAAAACATTGTGCAGGGCAGTGTTTGCAGGCTTTGTTGGCTCTTTTCCATAAGGCAGTTGGTTAAACCCTAGAAGATTCTTCATGAGCACTTGAAGGCTTTTGTTGTTGTCAGAGAAGTGTTCATCCTGGCATTGAGAGGGCTGGACGGGTGGAGCAGGGGGCAGTGGAGGAAGAGGGCGAGTGCCTCTGCACGCGTTCATGCTGGGTCTAAGCAGAGTGTTGCTTGAGGCTGGACAGGGGAGAGGGCTGGAAGAGAAGCCTCTGTACGTGTGTCTGTACGTGACCATGCGTGGGGACAGGCTGTGTTTGGAGGCATTGCAGGTTTTCATCTGCAGTTTTTGGCCTATGACTGCCATCTTGTTTTCTGCACTCTTTTTTTATTTTTGCCTCATTTTGTGTCTGCTTTATAACCATCTTTTCTTCCCTGACTTATTTCTCTCGCTTACAACCCCTCCCCTCGCTGGCCCGAACCCTGTGGGCTGTAACCCAAGAGGAGCTCCGGATACAGTAAATAGTCCTTTCACTCGTGCAGCAGAATTGCTCCAGACGTTTCTATTGATTTTCACTGGACTTAAAGCTTCACCTTTTTCTCTAATCATCCCATAATGGCTTTAGTATGAACAATCAGGTACGAATTGCCATAAATCTAAGCAGCTGCATACCGTCCATTCACACATGCTAGCTGCTCATTGTCTTCTCATTTCTCTCGGGCTTTTTTATATTCATACTGTCCTCATCCTTTTCTTCCTGCTTTCCTTCAGGTATGGTGAGATTTTTTTTATATATAGGTACATATATGCACAGACTGTATTTTGTGCTTCTTAGTTATTTCTTTAAATGTTTTTTCTTTATGTAATGGGAATGTAAAACTTGACGTGGAACTGTGTAGTAGCCCACCCACATCACAGTGCAGATACAGTAGTTTTCAAAGCTCCTGGATTTTCCCTAGAATTGGGAAGTTCCAGCAAATTCAGAGAGGGAGAAGGATAGCCAGGAGCTGTCTGTACGAAAGAGTTGTTTGAAAGCTCTATTGTGAGTTTTATCACATAATATTGCTCTCTTAAATATGCATTGCAAACATTTAAAATGTCTTTATCTGGACCCTTCATCTACAGTGGTTTCTACTGTGGAAGATGCGTTTGGGATGCTAGAATTCTCTCACTCAGGGTGGGGAAGAAAGAAGAAAAATCCCACCAAAGTCAGGCTGGGGGAGAGCCATAGGTGTGTGTTGTAAAGATTCCTGAAAAGCTTTCCTCAGACAGGCAAAGTGGAATTGTCAGCTTTCAGGTTCATAGGAGGCCGGGGCAGATCTCGGAGCTGTTGCAGCCCCACGTCGCTTCTGAAGTGAAAGCAGTGAAGCGCCAGATGGAGAATAACACGTCTGAGGGCCACAGAGTCCCTCGCGTGGTCCGGAGATGGGCTTTCCAGTGTGTTTATACAAAGCCAATGGCAGGGGACAGGGCCCAACTGGATTCACGGCATCTCGCTCCAGCATAGCTGGGATCAGGGTTTGATTTCCTGGAAAAACCTGTCTGTGGATCAAGCAAGCTGCAGTGCCATTCTTGAAGTCTTCGGAGTGGTTGCAGTGCCACGTCTCTTCGATAGCTGGAAGGATGCGACAGGAGTGGGGGTAGTTCACGGAATGGTTTCTCTCAGGCCTTGGTGTGGTCTGCAGTAAATTGAGATTGATTGGATGTTATTTTTCCTCTTGCTAATGTAATCCATTAGCCTGGCACATGCATAATCAGTTTAGAGCACAGTTAACTGGATGTAATCGAGTTCTTCCCTGCCTGCTGGAGAAAATCCTCTCCAGATGCTGCTGGGTGAGAGTGCATACTGGGCTTATCACACACAATCCTCGTTCTGTGTTTTTGCCTTTTTTCTCTTAAATCACATGTTATTGGCTGTTTGCATCGCCAAAGAGCCACTTCTTTTAGTGCTACTTGCTGCCAAAAAAATGTGATCTGGAGACACTGCTAGCCCCTAGTCTGGTGCACCTCTTAGTCTTCTGCAATGCTGCCAGCACCAGAGGAGAAGGTCTGGTCTTCTGCTGCCATCTTCGTCCTGCACATTGCAATAGCTTCATGAGACCTCTTCCCCTGTCAGTGGTGAGCAGGCAGGATGCCACAATGGGGTCCTTGCTTACAGCAAGAAACTGGAAGGGTCTGGTTATCTTTCCTTCATTCTTACCTTCTCCCTGAATCCCTGCTGGCTCCCTAAAACCCTACAGCTAAATTAGATGTCCTGTCATTTATTTTGCACTTAGTAGAAGAATGTGGTACTTGCACCTCTTACTATTTAGCTCCTTGGTACACTTGGTGGTTTTTTTTTTTATTCTGAGAACCTACCTGGAAAGCAAGAATACCATTGTAACTGTGTGTGTTTAAATTTTTTGAGGTGGATGTGCTGTTGTTGATGTAGATGATGGGTTTGAAGACCCTTCACCTCTTAGCTAGGACAGCCTGATGAATACAGTGAGACCAGGGTTGAGTTACCTTGGTGGTTCTAAGCAGGAAGGCAGAGACTGCAAACTCTTGACAAGTGCAGGCTCACTGTAACAGAAGCTAAGTCTTGTCTCGTCATGACTGCAGAGGACTAGACCAGACTTGAAGCAGGGCAGCGTTCCCCACATCTGGAAGAGGTCGGGCGTGAGTTCCCGGCATCTATTGCACAGGTGGGATTTCCAGAAGGAATTAATCTGCTCGAGCAAGAGCCAAGATTGGACATTTTCTTCAGCTCCTGAAAATCTGTAGTTCAAAACCTGCAACTCAGAAGAAGCTAAAACAAAGAACTACTGAAGAAACACATTGCTGGCCAGACTGCCAAGTGAGTGCATTCAATGAGTTCATTCAGTGTCTTCCTCTTCAGTCTTTCCAAGTGCTGAGTTAACTTTTTTGAGGAATAAGGAGTCTGAAGGAGAGGGTTTGGGTTACATGATGCCCTGCATAGAGGTTCTTTGTTAGCTGGGAGATGCAGAGCGTGCAGAAAAACAGCTCCTGAATATCAGTACTCAAGACACAAGCGGTGATGAAACTTTGTGGATCTTTGCTGACCTGAAAAGGAATTAAGGTGACCTGTGAAAAGGAAAACCAGGGGTGCAGCTGCAAATGCAGCAGAGGATGGTGGGAGGTCCCAGTTCCACGGCAGAGCAGCTCGTGTCCCATCCTGCCCCTCCCACAGGCGCAGCAGGAGTGGGAGCAGCTCTCAGGATCTGGGGCAAGGTGCTGAGCCATGCTGGGGTCTGGGAGCCAGGCTTCACACTCCACGGGGGGACAGAGGTTCAGGAGACAAATCGAGACCAAAAGACTCTGCGCTGTGCAGTGTTAATCGAAGGGCTGTGGTGGGGCTGTTGGTCATAAGTGAAGATGCTGATCAAACAGGCAACTGAGGAAGCTCGTGGAAAGGAAGATAACCCCAAGGACACTGCAGTGTGAGAGTGCAGAACATGGAGGAGGAGTTGGGGTGACAGTAGGCATTAACTTTACTCTGGTAAAATTCTGCAGAATCCCCAGCAGTGGTTTGCGTCACACAGTTAGGAAGTGTGTACAGGTTGAGGAGTGTGTACAGGTTGAGGAGTGTGTACAGGGCTGTATCAGCAGCTGCCAGCCAGGACGGTGGCAGTGACATGCTGGGGGAAGCTGGACAGCCTGCAGGGTAGGAAGTGTGGTGGGAGATGCTGTTTGTAGCCACCGCTCTGCAGGTGGGGTGTAGTGTTTTGGCAGCGGGGGATCCAGTAGATCCAGTAGCTAAACTTCTAGAAGCTCTAGTGTCAACTTGAAGAAACTTGTTGGGAAATCCCAAAAAGGTTTTAATCCCAGATGATGCATGGAATATTGTATGAGAAGTAGTTGCTGAGTGATAACAATGCATTCAAATTCAATATCCTTCCATAATAGAAACAGACAAAAAGAGCTTTTACCATACAGTATCTAGCTTTGAAGTTAAAACTACATGGAAACGGGTGAGCTACTATTAGAGAAATTAAAAGGGTGTGATGCATGCAGGTCGCAGAGGATTTACTTAAAACCACATTAGGTGCTTGTATTAAATGCATACTACCCATGAGAAAAAGTTGAAAACGGAGTTGGGGGAAAACCGTGCCAAAGTCCACAGAAAGTCCAACATGATTAAGTAGGAAAGTATTTCAAGGGGAGGGATTAAAACAAAGAGGGAAGGACCACAATATGGGGAGGGGAAGGGGGAATGAATTATTCCCATCCATGTTTCAGAGAAAAACTGAAGGATGCCTCTCTACACTGGGTAAATCGAGGAGATGGTCTCAGACAGAGGTAACAGTGAAGGAAGAAGTCACTGGAGTTACCAGGGCTCTTCACTGAAGAGTTGTGTAGGAACCTGCACATGAAATGGCAGACTGATGGAAGTAATGTATGCCAGAAACCACAAAGCATTAAGCCAGCAAATTGATAGAAACTATAATAGTAAGAGTCTTAGTAGGCATATGGATTAGAAAGGGGGAAAGCAGGCTTTGGGAGGAGAGGATTCTCCAGGCAGTGGTCGCTATTTGAGGGAAGCAGCCAGCCTCCAGGCAGGGCTGGGCTGCTGCATACAGGCAGTGGGTTTCCCAGTGTCTTTGCCAAGACTCTTCCTGAACAGCTCTTGAAGCACAGATGTGGTTATTGTCAATGGGGGAGGTGATCTGACTTGATAGTGAGGTGAAGGATGAGAAATAGAGAGTAAAATCAAAACTAGCTTTCCACGGTGGAGAAGAAAAAGATTAGAAAAGTATATATTTTTTTATGTTTCTAAGTGATCCAAAAAAGCAGGCCTAAAAATCTGCTGTAAGGTAAAAATATGTAGACTGCTTGGATGTAAAGCTGGATGATAGTTGCAGAGGAGCTCTACAACACTGAGTGCTTTCACAGGAAACAGTAGTTGAAATTTGGAATCACAGAGTGCTAGAGGAATGGAGGGCAGGCAGCATTGATGTAGATGCTGGGCTTCTCTCCCTGCTCCTCCCATAACGTGGAAAAAGAAGAGATAAAAAAAGAGCAAAAGAGGGTTTAAAATTGCTTTTCCTGCGAGTGGGATACGGAAGCATTCCCTGTCTCTTAGAAAACATTAACTCAGTCAGTGGCAAGGAGAAAGGCAAGGGTGGAACATGGGAACGGTGTAAATCCTCCATGTTCCTGGTCGTTGAATGTTGTGTTCGATGTGGTTCATTTTAAGAAGGATGAGAAAGAACATGAAGAAGCCCAGAGAAAGTGGCAGGGGTGATATGGCTGGAATGACTTGTGTGAGGGCAATAAACAGACTTTGGAGTTGGCTTAACACGCAAATCCAGAATGGAGCAGAGGAGGTGAATAGGCAGCAGTTGCTCACCTTTTCCTCCTAGCACAAAAAATAAGGAGCATCTGTTATGATTAGCAACAGGTAAAAAAAACAGGTTTAAAGTGGATAAAAAAAAAAACACAAACCACTTTTTTTTCTTTGTACAGCGTATGATTTACCAATGACTCTCATGGCCCGGGGTGTTGCAGAGAGCAGACATGCAGGTGGACTGAAGGAGGAGTGGCACAGGTCAGGAGCTGGCACATCAGCCCTCGTTAGATGGTCACTGAGACACAAGCTGCAGCTCAAATTCTCAAACAGCTGGTGGCTGGAAGATTTTATTATATATGAGAAAAGGATTGGTTTGGATCTGCCTTGTTCCCTTTCATAAATTTTGCTGCTAGTGGAAGTTGCTAGTTTATTAAAATCTGGCTAGTATTTCTTTTTGGGTTAGTGTGAGTTAAGCATGGCATAATTCTGCGGCAAGGTAGAGACGAGAGTCATTTCGTCCCACCACCTGGCTGACAGTAGATGTTTCCTGTAGGAATTCACTGTAGGAAAGATCTGCATTTTGTCAGGTAGAGAGTTTCAAAGAAGTATCTTCAAGCCTTAAAAAGATCAGGGAATTATTAATGGCATCAATGGGAAGAAAATAAAAGGAGTTCTTGGTTTTTGACTCCAACATACAAGAGACTTAAGTGGAAAGTTTTTTGATATTTCCTACTCAGTGCATTCTAATCAGCTTTTCAGAAGTTTGGAGAACAGTGTAGCCCATGGTGCTGCAGCTGCTGGTGGAGGTCTGTCCTCATCTCAGAGGGCAGCAG
>NW_008587937.1:13017-19854 GCF_000691845.1 Merops nubicus
GGTGGGCAGGGGGGGCCAACCCCGGAGCCAGCCCAGCCCCGGACCCACACCTGCCGGCAGAGCTCAGCTGCCGGGGCCACGGCTTGCTGCTGGGATTCGGCTTTCAAATACCCAGAAGATTCAGCCTAGGCAAAAGGAAATGTGTTTGGGGTTTGATTTTTATCAAAAACTTCCTTCAATCTTTGCCTTTTAAGGTTCTTAGGGTAAAGTTGTCCACAAAGAGTCTGTCGTGCCTGTTACAGAGGATTTAGAGTTGTATTAA
Organism: Merops nubicus; assembly: GCF_000691845.1. Lineage (NCBI taxonomy): Eukaryota > Metazoa > Chordata > Aves > Coraciiformes > Meropidae > Merops > Merops nubicus. The sequence continues at coordinate 13,280 of NW_008587937.1, forward strand.
CCTTTGATTTACTCGCTGTTTGCCTTCTGTGTGTTTTGGGTCTATTTTTGCAAGTTTATCTTTTGAACTACAGATGCAGCATCAGAGCTCTGAAATACACTCAGGAGTAACACGATTTGTGCCAGAAGCCTGTTTAAATTACAGAGTATAAGGGACTTTTAGATGATTTCCTGCAAGGTCTTAAGTTAAAATTCTGACGCAGTGTCACAAGTGAATACCCATTTAAGTCTCCCCACAAAGTTGTTTTTAAAGCTGGTCTCTGAAACCTTTAATTCACATCTGTCATCCTCCAGTCTTGGGTAAACTCATAATGAAAGATGAGCTTATGAGCTGAAGCGGTTCTGAGGACTAGAGTGTGCTTAAATCTGGAATGAACTTTGAGCCTTGCTGAGCCCGTGGCTGGAGGAGCTCTGTGAACTACACCTTGGTCTGCACACACCATGAACCGGAGTTGAGGGAGCTGGACCCTATGTCTGGTGGGCTCAGCTCCCCAGGCGGGGGGCGGTTGCCCCAGCAGCACCTCTCCGCAAGCTCCGTGTGCTCCGACTTCTTCCAGGCTTAAAGAAATTCAAGCAGTACTTTGCTGCTACACAAAACTGTTTCTTACAGTACAGCAAATTACCGGAGGAACGAACCCCTACGATCTGGTTCTACTTTCGTGTCCTGTTGGGATTGCCAAGTATTTTAATACAAAAACCACTCGCTGGCTGTTTAACCCTTTCAGAAACCTCCCTCTTGGGACTGCACATTTCTTCAAGTGACAGATTGCTCCATCACATCACCCTGGCATTAAAGTAGGTTTTTACCTTCCTTCAGGTGTTTAATATTCAAGCACATTAGTACAGCATCACAGAATTTACACCTTCTCTGTACTGCTTCTTGAAAGGGTTGAAAGCAAAACTATTGAGAATACACAGCACTGCTTGCTGTATGTTTTATTTATGGACTTCAGTCACTTAGTTTTTTCTTTCAACACTTTTCCAGTAAGTACTGAGCCATGTGCAACCAACAGCTCAGTGGAGAAACCATCCTGTAAAAGCAACTTGCATAACAAATGAGGGAGGCTGGACTGGAAAAGGGCAAGTGATCACCACAGCAGGAGCTCAGAGTTAGCCAAAACATAGAGCTAAAAGCCCTCTGTCAGGAGGGATTTAGCATTCAAAATATTTGTGAGAATGGACTAAAAAATGCAAACAAACAAACAGAACCCAAGAAAAAAAAACCAAACAACTGAAAAACACCTTGACAAGCTTTTACCCTAATCTGCATGAATTGCTCTTTCACAGCCTCTGTATCAGTTCCCTGTGACAACCTGCAGCGAGCTCTTTGGGCTTGGTGGGGAAAGGCTGAATGCTGGGGAGTGAGAAAGGTCTTGCAGAGGTGTCCTGGACCTCAGCTATTCTCTCACAACAAGATGTCATCGTTTTGAAGAGGCAGCAGTGTGGATCTTGTAGGACCTTTCCAAATGTGTGATGCTCGTTTTGTTTGTGGTTGTTTTTTTTTTTTTTTTTGGAACATGTGGATGAGTATTTAAATTTCAAAGCAGGACTTTCTCCCATTTCAGATGGAGCTTGTTGTACAGACTTTCAGGGTGAGGACAAGGTGGTCATTGCTCTGATGTAGGGCCATTGTCAGAAGCTCTGGAGGCCTTGCTGTGGTGGCGTAAGCTGTTGGGACCCTCTGTCACTCCTGTGCTGATGTGGGAGGTTGCCGCTCCACAGAGGAGAGCGTGGAGAGTGACTGTGTGCCAGAGGTGCCAGTCTGGACCCGAAAGAGCTCTGATTTTTGCCCTGGTGATCAGCGACTGTGAGCACAGGCTGGCACAGAAGTGCGTGTCCTCGTAGCGCTGCAGCACGAGCTCCAGTCTGGAGAGCTGGAACAGGATTTGTCCAAGACAGGTAATGGGCCTGCTTACCAGGGTCTTATCCCCCTGTGTTTGTCAGAGTCTTATCCTGATGGTCCTGAGGCACCTAATGCATGTAGTTGAAGATGAGCAGGTAGGACTGGAGCAAGCTGGGGTCTAAGTGCTGGATCAAGCAGGGAGAGGAGGTGGAGGGAGGGTGGTTTGGTGTGAGGCTGAAGCCGTTGTGTGGAGTTGCAGCACGGGGCTCGTGAGCCCCTGCCTGCCAGTGTCTGCTGGTTATCTGTGCTCGAGTGCTTCCCCACCGGATGGTCCCATGCTCCCATCTGGGCTTTTGTCTTCCTTTTTGGGTTGTATGCCTTGAAGACTTGGGAAATGCTCTTATCTTCTTTTCCTGGTGGGGTGAGGTCAGGCTTTCAGCACTGTGGGTCATGTCCTGGCCAGGTAACAGGAGTGCAGCTGCAGGCTCTTTGATGATGAGCTTATTAAATAATGGATGGCCATTCATTAACATCCTTCTCTAGCAGTGGGTTGATTTGTGAGCTAGGAAGGAGGCTATGAGGTGCCTTCCCCAGACTGTTCCGTGTGACATGGCGTGAACTGCTGATCTGTGTTGGGCTGTGCCAGTGCTACAAGGCACTTTGTCGTCTCCTCTTCTGGGATAACTGAGCTATTTCTGCATAAAATTTTGTAACAGTCCCCCAAATTACTGTGGAAGCAGCACAGGCAGTTCTATATTTGCTATCTCCTAGGAAGTTCATTAAGTTACAATAAATAATGTATGCATAATACATGACCTAATACCGTAATGTTCTTTTGGTCTTCCTTGCCAGTCCTAAAAATTCTGGCCTTGCACAGTAATGCATGCAATCAAGTTCTGCAATTCAAATTAGGCAGTAAGTTACACTTGTGCAACAGGTTCTCTGAAAGTTGTGCCTTTGGGTACGGTTGGACAAGCTCTGGTAAACCTTATTGCAGCTGTTTGAAGATGCATATCTCCAGGTTATGTTGCTTCTCTGCCAAAGAATGCTACCCATACCGCAGAGCTGCAGGGCAGAGCACGAGCACCCCAAGCCATGCCACACTGTGCCACCCCAACCCACCCCACAGCTGGCACGGGGAGCCCTGGGCCTGCCAGGCTGTGCTTGGCTGTGCTGGCAGTACCTGGGGGAGGGGGCAGCAGCATTTGAGGTGGTAGGTAAGTATTTATTTAAAAGCTTAGTGATGCCAGTTTGCCCCTTTGCACCTTCCAGGACTTTGCAGGTCCCTCTGCCGGGACACAGTAGTGCCCGTGTGTGGGGGCGAGCAGACTCCGGCTCCCGCGGCTCTGCCGGGGGCTCGGGCTGTTGGCAGGGAGTGAAGACAACACTCGGCTGTTGGAGTCGGTCAGGTTTTTTAACGCGCTGTGTCATCATTTTCCAAAACTGCCTTCCTGCTGCTCTATTTTGAACCCTTCCCATTGCCACAGGCTGTGAGGAATTAACAGTCTAGATGTTGTGGCACAACGTGGACAAGCTGCTGGGATCAACTTGCAGTACAAATACTTGCCTAGGTACTAGTTTGATTTATGTTGGAGCTGCTGTGCAGCTCCATTGTTACATTGCTGACACCGAAACGAATGCCCTGATTCCTTCCTGCCCTCTCTTGTTCTGCATTTAGAGCAGGGAGGTGATTTTCTAAGGAGGTACCTATATTTGGCCGTTGAATCATCAGTGACGTGCAGTTAATCCAAGGATCCTGTTTTCCTTTTTGTCCTAAGCATTAGCTGAGAATTTTTCTGCGCAGACGTGGAGGCTGCAGGGGTAGCAGTGCAGTTGCTGCCCTGTCACAGGGCAGTTTGAGTCCACTGTGAGTCCCCCCCGTATTGGCTTGAGGAGGCGTGAGAATGAGGCAGAGGCCAGGATGCTCTGATCTAACTGGGGAGAATGTAAAAATTAGAATTGCATCCTTCCTTTCATCCCTCATGCAGGCCTGCCCATGGTACAGAATTTGGAAGGATTGATGCACGTGGCCCATTTGGGTTTCACCACGTTGAAGTGGTGGTTATGGTGCTCTGATTTGCTGCCATTTATTTCCCTTTAGCTGCCTAACAGCCTCCAGACTTTAGTCCTGCCTCTGTTTCTGAACAGGCATTACAATCCTGTCCCACCCACTCCTCGCTTTCTCATGCTTGGAGAGCAACGGTTACAAAGAAAATCACCTGGGGAAGTTTCAGGCAGCAGCAACAAAGCCTATCTCCACAGAGGGGAGGCTAATTACACAGCTAATTAATCCAACAGATGTCACTTTAAATGCCTGTTTCTTTGTGATTCTGTTGCACACATCATGCTGGTTAAACAGACTTCACAGACCCTGTTCAGAATGCCTGTGCAGGCTACTGGGAGTGCTGGTTGAGACCCCGGTGGGTTGGACCCTGTTCCCTCCCTGAGGTCCGTATGAGGACCGGGTCCCGGGGAGCCGAGTCCCGACCATGCTACAAACAGATTGCTCTCGGCGAGAAATGCTGTTTAAGGGGTTACGTTTGGTTTAAAAACTCTGGAGCTGCAGATGCAAGTGTTGAAGTGGTTGTTTACATTCCTGCTCAAAGCACAGAGGGGGAGGCAGAGGAGACCTGGTCCTGCTGCACCAGGAGTGCAGCTCCAGCCAGGAGAGGGAATTCAGAAACCTGAGCCGCTCCGGTAAGGTCAGCGGTTCAAACCCAAGGCTGGTGGAGGGCCTGGAGCTGTCTGCCTGGCCTGAATGTGGTCTGTCCGGTTCCCGCAGCCGGCACCTCCTGGGCCATCCACAGGACTCCCTCAGCGTGGCTCCCTGGCGTAAGAGAAGATGAGGGCTTCTCCCAAATCTTTGCGAGCGCGGGGGCATGTCCTGGCTGCCCACCGGAGAAGGGAGCAGTTCCTTGACCTCGTGCAGATCTGCTTCCTTGCTGCTGAAGGTCCGTGGTCACTGCACAGCAGCTCATTGCCTCTGCCGAGACTCCCTGGATTCGGTCTCCTGCTGCTTTTCACTGCCAGCATGGGCACACCAGGGACACCTGTGACAATGCAGTGCTGCTGGCACTGGTGGTTTTATCTGTAGGTGCTGCAGTATTTTCTCCCCTTTGTGCTGTTCTGCTGGCTGGTAACATTAGCCATGGTGCAAACACCTCGGCAGTGTGTCCATCACCCAAGGTAAACCCTGCTGTGGTCAGACGCTACCACACCGTGTGCGCATGTCCAGCTTTGAGATTATGATCCTGAAATATCCCTTTTCTGGGTGCATATTCTGCTAGCTTGGCCTTCTATTCCTCTTCCATGCTAGCAGACTGAGAGGGTTCCCTGCTTCTTACTGGGCAGGATACCTCCTGGGGACAGAAGATTTGCACAGTGCTGTCTGCAGTGCTGGGCCATGGCTCACAGCACTGTGCTCAGAGCATGGCTGCTGGAATGGGGAAGGTCACCCCAGTGCTCTTGGTGACACACAAGGCAGTCCTGAAGCTGGTGGATTGAGCTGCCTTGTGTGAAGGAGGCCGGAGAGGTACAGTTGCGGAGGAAGAACATCTTTCTTGGGGTCTTAACACGTCTGGTGAATCAGAGTTGGCACACTCAATTCAGTGTAATGGATGTGTTCTCATTTCCCACAGCTGATGAGGATTATATCAGCTTGGTTTAACAGTCTCATTTTCTGCTCCCAGTGCACACTTGTTTTAATGCGTTTCAGTTAATGAGGTAGAAGAGAGAATGAGGTGTTACTGTTTATGTACAGACAGCAAGTCTCTGCAGAGGACTCTGGAGGCCACGCAGTCCCTTCCCATTGCTCTCAGAGGGACAGCATTAGCTGGCATTTACAGAAAATTTATTGGCTGTGGTTTATCCAGGTAACATTTCTCCCAGTGGTGCACAGTTCTCTCTCAAGCCTTCCTTATGTGTTATTACAGGCTACAAGACGTGTTGCCAATAGCTTGTCTGTGGGCAAGAGATGTCGGGGGGCCGAGGTGTCCCGGTGTTGTGTCTTGCCAAACAACGCGATGCATTTGATAAGGGCAGAGCCGCTGCCTTGCTGCGCTCCACCTGGGGTAAAAAGTTCACGTGTGCCCTGGAGTAATTTATGGCTGGGGCACTTCGTACCTCCATTGTTCTGCTGCCGTGGTGTTTGCAGGTCCCAGCAGGGCCCGGGCCACTCAGTGCCAGGCGCCGTGCAAGGCGGTTCATGAGCCGGTGCCCTCGGAGCACCAGCCCGTGTCGTCTCCTCCCGAGGAGAAGGCGCGTGCCGGGCCCAGTCTGGTGCGGCGAGGGGACCAGTGGCTGCTGAGGCTCGGTGCCCTAGCGAGGAGGACTCTGCCTTCCTGAAAAACAGGTTGTCCTTGTGCTGACAGCAAATACTTGCCATGGGGCGGGCTGGAGCTGTGTTTCTCCCAGCAGCATCCTGCCTTCCCAGCCCCGCGCCCGGCTGGCTGCTGGTGAGAAGTGCCTATAAATAGTTAACGCTGTTATCTAATTCCTGGCCGGGTGCCACCGGCTGGCATCACTTGGCTGACAGCACGCCTGGAAGGCCCTGCACATTGTACGCGTTTGAAGGTAAAGCTGCTGTTGGTTTAAGCGGGAATTAAACAATTACCGTGTCTTAGTTCTCCCCACCTTTGGTGGATTGACTCTATAAATTGTCAGCCTGTTGACATTTTAATGTGAATTATGTCATATGGTATCCCCTTTGATTTCAACATGCCTCAGTTTGTAAA
>NW_008587938.1:0-2496 GCF_000691845.1 Merops nubicus
CAGCGCTGCCAAAGCGCGAGGGAGGACGCAACCCTCGGGCTTCTCTTGGAAGCAGATACAACGTGCCAAGCGACTGCCCGGGATGGGGCTTATTTTGGCTGGCTTGTTGCTTATGTTAAGCCACGGTGAGACTGTTAAAACCAGAGCTGGAGATGTTGAGATAGACGCACACCAGTACAAAGTCAGCCTCGGGGTAAACGCACCGACTTCAGCTGTGAGGAGACTTTAACTCCTTGTGCAGCAGCAAGCACCAGAGAGTCCCATTCCTTCTGCCTGCTTTTTCCCTTTGCTGATGGAAAAGCAAACAAAATGCCTAAACTCAACAAAAAGTCACCAAAATCATCACTAAGCAATAGGTCAGACAGCACTTCTGGAGTCTCTTCTATGACCAGAGCTTAGTGCAGCTTGAGGAACCCCTGTTCCCCTGCCACGCGTGGGATGCCACAGTGGACTTCACCAGAGATGCACATGGGACACTGCGCTTTCAAAGCATCCGAGGTGTGCATCCCAGAGGCCCATCAGACCCATCAGCACCACGGCTGCTGCAGAAACCCTGGTGCTGCACAAAGCCCACACACTTCCTCCAGCGCAGCCAGGGCACTGCGGGCACCCCCCCGAGCTTTGGGCACCGCAGGGCTGACCCCACAGCCTCCTGCACGTCCCTGCAGCTCCTCCAGGGGCCCTGGCCAACTCCAGCAGCAGCCCAGGCTGCAGAGCACCATTTTTTCAGCTTATCTGTCAGATCTCGGGCACCAGCCCTGTGGATTACACAAGCTCTAACATCTCACAGCAACAGGCACGAGAGAAAATGTCTGAACAGGTTTTCCTTCCTGGAGAAAACAGCCCTGCCTGCTGCCAGCTGCCCTCCCCAGCCCATGCTGCCGGAGGGCTGGGGACATGGCACTGGCAGCCACCTCAAAGCACCCGGGGACGGCGTGCTGGGCAGTCCAGGTGAGGTGACCTGTGCCCAGCGCTGCCTTCAGCCAGCCCCGGGAGCTCTGCTGACCTCCCCAAAACCAAGATCCCGTGGCAGCCAGCACAGCCAGGCAGCACCAAGCACTCCAGGAGCTCCCCACCCCACCCCACGCTGCTGAGAGGACTCTGCCAGAGCGCCTCTGAAGGCCACCTTGAGGAGAAAAGCCAAAAATCAACCAAAACCAGACTTCAAAAAGTTACAACATCTGGAAAAGTCAGAGAGGAGGGACTGATGGAGTGCTCTAGCCAAGCTCAAGGGTAAGTGCTCACGCCAAAACCTGCTTCAGCTGCTTTAAGCTTGGCTAAAACTTCACCTAGTGGAGTGCAAAGCTCTCGTCGGTTTTTGTTCCTTCCTCGAGGAATAAAACATCCATTGCTGATAATGAGAAAAGGAAAAATTCTCTTTCCTCATCCACACTAAGAGGAAAAGCCCTAAAGTTTCCATTATTTCCCTAGAAAACTCAAAGGATCAATGCCCCCAGTCAGGGTTGAATTTTGGAGGGCAGGGTTAGTTGTTCTTCTGGAAAAATAACAACTGTACCCAAGCAATGAGCTGCTGGGAGGCTCTGGTGCATTCCCCAGGGATTTTTGGCACGCTGCCCCAGTGTCCTCACTTCTCAGATCCAGCAGCCTGGGCTTTGCCATCCCAGTGTCACCACTGTCCTTTCCTCAGGCACTCCCAGTTCTCCCTCTTCCTCCTTCCCAGCCCAGCTCCTGCCTGCTGCTGCCCAAACCAGGGTGCAGGCACCACCCCCTGTGTCACCCAGCACACGGGGGCATGGACTCGCCTGCACAGCACCCAGCATCACCAGGGAGCCGAGTGCCCAAAGAAAGGGATCTGGGGAGATTTTGGCTGCTGGGACCACAGCAATCCCCAAGCACATGTCACTTCAGCCCTCACAAAAGACCAGGTACAGAGCAGCACAACAGCAGAAGTTCCACAAGACACAGGACCAAGGGAAATTGGTCTCTGCAGAGCAGGGGACTCGACTAGAGAAGAGGCACCTGGATTTATTTTACTTGTAGTCATACCTGCTGGTGATAATCTCTGCCTTCCTCCAGCACCGTTCTCTGATACAACCAAACTGTTCTGCAAAAACACAGAAAAAAAAGGAAAACCAAACCCAAACCCTAGGAATCAAAAAGCCCACACCCAATTTCAGCCTTTTACGCTGGAAAATTTTCCCCCGAAGAGCAGGGAACTGGCAAAGCTACTGCAATCCCCCCCTCAGGAAAGGCAGCAGCACCAGGGGCTCGCCCAGCAGCCCCCGCCTGCCGGGGGATGCGCGGCGCCGACAGAGCTCCAGCTGAAGCTGCTGAGCTGCGCAGTGCGGGCACCAGCGGGGCAGCAGGTGAGCATCTGGAGCAGACAAACCCAGCCCCTGGGCCCGGACCCACAGCTGGGCAGAGGTCACCACCAGCAGAGCCTGAGCCAGGTCAGCAGGGCCCCGTGGGAGGCAGCTCACCCCCTGCTCAGCAGCGGTGCTGGGAGCGCAGAGTCTCGGCGAGGTCGGAATGGAG
>NW_008587938.1:2594-12470 GCF_000691845.1 Merops nubicus
CAGCTCACCCACCCCCCAAAGCCACCCCCTGTGCCCCCTCAGAGCAACCGCCGGCCCCTCGCAGCCTCTGTGCCCAAACGGGGCCAAGGTCCCTCCCTGTTACTGAACCCCCTCCTCCCAAACTCCGGACAACCACCCCCGGGCACCCCGAACCACGCGCTCTCCAGAAACCCAGCGCTGTCCTTATCTGCTTCCGGCCTTTGGAGTCCTCAAAGGTCACAACGCCGTGTGTCTGAAAGGCAAGAGGGACTTCTCTACAGCCCTGTGGCTGCAGACCCCAGAATAACAGATACCCAGCGACGTGGGGAGCAGAGCGTGACCCAGCAGCCACGCTGCTCACGGGGACAGCCCACATCATCCACCCGACTGTTCCCAACTGCGCTGCCCTGGCTGCCACAGCGAGGCTTCACCATGCCTCACAGCCCCGGTTTGGGGCACTCTGGGCACTGTGCCCACCAAAAGCAGGGGTGAGCCTGGACGGCCACGCCAGAGCCGCTCTGCTCCACACCCAAATCCCCTCACTGACTGCAACGAGCTGAAACACTTCGAGCATAACCTCGCCCTGCAGTGCCCGAGGAGCCCCAGGGACACTGCAGCAGGGAGCACCCCGAACCTGCCCAGGTCCAGCGCCCAGCTGGTGGGCAGCGGCAGTTCACACAAGGGTTTCCAACCCAAGCAAGGCCAGGGCAGGACCTCTGATCCCGTTCCCAGCCTGGGCAGAGCCCTCTGATCCCAGCACACACCGGCTGCTGAGCTCCTCTGCTGCAAGGAGCATCACAGATCAGCAAAACATGCTTGTTCTGCAGGGCACAGCAACTCCTCTATATGCTGTTCTCATCACCCGAGTCAGTGGCTTTGAGAACAATGTTTTTCCAACACAGGCTGGCTCCTATCACTTAAATGAAAAACCTTCCAGACAAGGCTGGCCGGGGCTCTGAGCAACCAGCTCTAGCTGCAGATGTCCCTGCTCCCTGCAGGGGGGTTGGATGAGATGACCTTGGAATGTCCCTTCCCACCCCAACCCGTCTTTGACTCTGTGAAGCTCAGCCCAAAGCGTGGCAGCCCCAGGGCCCCCCCTCAGGGGCACAGCACCAGCACCCTCACACCCTCTCCCCACACACAAGGCCTTGCAGCGTGGACCAAGCGTTGCTTCGAGCCTTGGGCAGGCAGCTTTCCACCTCACAAGAGCTAAAGCTCCAGCGCCCCAGGGGTCAGGAGGCTGCCAGAGCACCACCGGGGTGCAGCAGTGAGGGGACAGCCTCTGGGGACCCGCAGCTCCCGGCCCAGCAGCGCTGGGATGGCAGCAGAAAGTCCCAGGCTGCCAAGCCCAGGCACTCAGCCCTGGTGAGTCAGAGCCCGAGTGAGTCACGAGACCAGCTGGAAAATCCCAAGAGTTTTGGAAAATAAACAAATACCTCGTGGCTACTCTTTACGTGCCTCCGAGTTCTTTTTTGCAAGCCTTTGGAATAGATCTGAGTGAGCTTTTGAGCTTCTCTCCGAAGTCTCGGAATAACACACAGACCAGCCCTGGGATGCTTTCTGTGACATGAAAGCTCTCGTGCCCCCCTCCTCCCCAGGGGTGGGCTCTCCAGAGCCCCCAGATCCCTGGGACACGCCCTGGCACTGGCAGCACGCTGTGCCCAGTGGCAGCTCCACGGGGACCGGGAAGGCTGGAGCCCTGCCCGGCGCTGGTGGCACAGGAGCTGCCACAGAGCTTCCTGGCTCCTCGGCTCTGCTGCCTGCTCCCAAACCACAACGGGCACGGAGAGAGGGCTCAGGTGAGCCCCGGAGCCCCAGCAGCAGCTCCCAGAGCAGGGCCAGCAGCAGAGCCATGGCTTGGGAGGCTCTGCACGTGGAAGGAATACGGGGGGGGCTCTGCAGGGGCTCGTCCGAGGCACCCCAGGCATCGTCCAGAGCAGATAGATCCCTGTCCTGTTATAACGAAACCCTGGCACGGTAAAAACCCTCCCTGCCCCCTCTCCGGCAGCTCCCTTCCTGCACATTCACCAACGGGTCAAAAGGCTCTTTCAAAATTTAGCAGTGTCAAGGCACAAAAATAAAGCAACCACATTGATCTTCCTGGCACAGTCCTCCACAAAGAGGGTTACTCACAAAACTTTTATCTAGTTTTCTTTTCTCTCCTTCATTTTCTTTCCCCAGTCCCCTCATCTTTCTTTAAAAGCTAATCTTTGCTAACGGGAACTTTTTGTTCCCTCTGACACTGCTAATATATGTGTTGGCAAGCATGTCTGCGAGCATACATCTTCCGTAAGAGGCCTTGTCACGGGCTTTGAAACTGGCCCAATTAGCATTTTATTTCTATTTTTCGGTTGCAGTGTTTTACAGCAGTTTAAAAAGCAGATATTGAGCACTACATAACTCTCACCAACAGATATTATTACGGGTGTAAGGGATCTTCTCGCTTACCCAAGAAGAATAATCCAAGGTCAGACAAAGCTCAATAGTAGATAGCTTGAAAGATAAACTCCCTGGATGGGCATGATTCAGACTTCAATGATTTCAAAAGCTGCCAGTTTTATGACTCTCTATTCTCCCTGTGTTTCCCCACTTCCCTTGTCAGTGACACTGAATGGAGCTCAGAGCTGGGGCTGACCTCTCCAGGAGGAGCAAACTCCCACCGTTAGGGAACGACCCTGGAGTCTACAAACCCATCTGCCACTGCCACAGTACCCCAGGAAAAGTCTGCAAGACCTACAGACGGTCATTACGGTGACTTCAGGCCTCTCCACAGGCCCCAGCCCTGGATGTGCCACCACCACAGCGAAGCTCAGAGGAACCATCCTTCACCCATGGAAACCTCCACCAGCAAAGCCCTTCCCGCCCCAGCAGCTCTGGGACCCAACCACACCCCGAGAGGGGAACCCAGGGCCCTCCTCCCACTTTGGCCCCGAGCACGGGGCCAGGCAGAGCTGTGGAAGAGCCCTTCCCTCCCCAGGCAGCCAGGAGCAGCCACCTGCCTCCCACCACCCCTCCGGGGCAACGGGCCATGCCCAGGGGGTCGGCTGTGCCCACCTTGTGAACCTCCCTCCAGCTCCACAAACCCAGGAGCCAGCAGGCACCTGCCGCTTTGCTGTGTGCACCTCCAGCTCTGGCTTCTCCTCACAGCTCAGTTACAGGCTTTCCATGCAGAGGCATAGCTCTTTCAAAAATCCCACCTTTTTAAAGGAAGTGGAAACCCCAGCGTTTGGGGGGGGCGTAATAAGGATTTGATGGAAACACACACGGGCCAGGGCAGTGCCTGGCTTCAGAGCCAGCCCTTCCAAGGGTGCCCAGCAGTCCCAGGGGACATTGCCACAGCCCCCGACACAGCACAGACACCCTAAAGCACCAAATCATGCCCAGATCCTGGTGCAACCTGATTTTTAATGGTTTTTGCTTCACTTTCTCAGCAGCTCCCGGGGCGCCTGCAGGAATGGTTGCAGCAACGTCCCCGGCCAGAGCTCGGCGAGCTGGGCTGCAGTGCTACCACGGGTTTGGACCAGCACGTGGCAGATTCCAGTTCACCCCTCCACTGTTCAGTCTGAGAGAGAACAAAAGGGCAAATTTTGCATTGAGAATAACATCTCCCTCTCTCCAAATATCACGCACAGTCTGTCTGTAACAGACACTGTTTAAGGAGGGGTCGTGGCACGCTGCTGCGCACTCGCCTGCCCGCTGCTCCAGCCACCAGCAGCAAGGAAACAAGGAAGAGGTTTCTTGAACTTCAACAAATAAATCTTCAAAGCAGGTCCCAGCCTCACATCCCAGGGGAAAGCTGCCTCCCCGGGGAGGGAGAGCTCAGTCTGTCACAGCAGCGAGAGCTCTGGCTGTGGCTGCTCCCCCATTCCTAACCTGCTGCCAGGCCCTGCCCGTGCGCTGCCGCTCAGGTCTGACCCCCCAGAAACGGGGTTTTACAACACAGAAAAGAATCAAAGCCAAAGAGCCACAGCGTCCCTAGGGGAGGAGAAACAGCTCTGTCCTGAGCCATCTTCCCCTATAAAGTCGTTATAGCTCTCTCAGCCCACCCCACCACAATGCTGCCCCAGCCTGTGCCCTGTGCCTGCCTCCCAGCAAGAGCCTTCCCCCCTTCACTACACACGAGGGGAATCTGTCACCTCACTATCGAGGCACAGGCAGGGAAAGGACCCCCTTGAAAAGGGTCCACTGCAAATGCAAAAAAACTCAGGCTAAGGACACCAAATCACTGTCACATGTCCAGAAACCACGGTGTGTCCAAGCAGCAATTCTCTGTGGGATGTGCCCTCCACCGAAGAGATGCTCAGCTCCTCCCAGCAGGAGCACATCCCACTCCAAGCAGCTTCTTGGCAAAGCCCACTGGTAAAGAAGAAACCTAAAGATAAAAATGCAGGTGGTTCTAGACCTGGATCATAACTGAGCTGCTTTGGGTAGGACACTTTGCTACATTTCAAAAAATAACTGCATATCCCTGTGAAAACCCCATGTTGTGCTGCTGCTGAGGCTGGATGGCCAGCCCACGGCGGGCACACAGTGAAGCAGCCCTGCAAGCACCTTCCTGCTCTGCTCCAACCTGAGTTTTAATGAAAAGGGGGAAAAAAAAAGAAACCAGCCTGGCCCATGCCATCCTAGCTGGGGTCAGGAGAGGCTGGAGAAAGCTCACTCCTACCTTCAGGGTGCCAAGCTCCTTCCAAAGGGGACAGGGGAAGTCAGGTGGGAAAGTGGCTGGTTCCCACAACAGCTTTCCACCTTTCTTTCCTAAGGCCCTGGTCCAATATAAAAGAGGCTTTGTCCAAGCTGCTGTATTAAAACCACATGGCTCCTTTGTCAGGACACCACCGAGCGACACGAGAGCAAGGAGCTGGTTTCGTTGGTAATTTATGAGACAATTTATTTCAATGATGCGCTTGAGTGCAACACCTCACTGGGGGCTGCCTGTTATCAGCAGGCAGAAGCAGCTCCAGGACTCATTCAGACTCTGCAGCAAAGGATAAGACATGGAAATAAGGGCTGCAAAGCAGCAGGGAGATGAGAGGAATGCAGCACGGGCAGGCTTCAACACGCCAAAATGGGATATCTCAACGGCTTAACGCTGGAGACTGGCCCACACTGGCTTTCAGGGGAAGGTTTGGGTTGCCACCAGTCCCCAAGCACATCGTGTCCTCCAGCAAACCCCTCCTGCGAGGCACAGGGATGCTCTACCTGAAATCCCTCTTAGCAAATGGTACAAATTCAAGCATATCGACAGGTCAAAACTCTGAGCATGGGCTTAAGGCATCACCCACCTTGCACCTCACCAGGGTGGTGCCATCATGCCAACATCTGCCACCACCCAGAGGCCGCAGGCCCAGGGAGAGCTGACCCAGCAGCTCTGTGAGCAGACACAATCCGTTTTATTGCCGTCGGTCAAGGACTACTTTCTGCTTCAGGGTGCTCCTCTCCGACACCCCAAAAAAGCCCCGCGGGAGAGCCTGGGCCCCAAACCACCCCCAGAGGCACCCACAGGAGGCCGTGGCCCGAGCAGCGAGGTGCCCGCAGCGGCTCCCGGGCAGCCTGGCACGTGCCGTGGCGAAGGAGAGGCAGAGCTGGGCACCAGGCAGTGACCTGGGTGAAACCCACCCTGGCACAGCTCCCAGGCAGCAGGAGCAGGGCCCCAGCCCCAGTGCCACACTGCTGGGGGTCCCAACCCCAAGCCCAGGATGGCAGCCAGGGTCTCTCTGGCTCAGCACCCTCCAGCAGCTCCCGGCCCCGCCTGGGCAGCTCTGCAGCATCCCTGGGGCAAGGAAACCGTTTCCCTTGTCTGGGCGTGGGGACAGGAGATGCCACGTGCCCTCAGATGAACAGGGGTGTCACGGGTTGTCATCGTCCCTCCACAGCCAGCCCGCGAGGGAACAGGCACCCCTGTGACAGTCCAGGGTGGCCCTTGGGGATTTACTCCCCTGCTGCTCTCCGGGTGAAGGCTTCGAGGGTCAGAGGTTCTCCTGGCAGTTCAGAAAAAGACACTACAGAAGTCACCCATGGGCAGTTCCATCTGAAAGGCGGTTGGTGGCACTTGAAGGATTCCCACACATTACAGGAGGTGCTCACAATGGAGGGCTGCAGCCCTGGGAGCTGCAGGGGCACAGCAAAGCCCCCAGCACAGGGCACCCACAGCAGCACCCATCCCAGCCCGGGGCTCAGCACCCAGAGCCGGGTCTCTCCAGAGCGCTGCTCGGCAGCACATCACCTCCCTCCCTGCAGCCAAGCACCAAGAGCAGGGCCAGGACGACTCCACCACCTCGGCAGGCAGGCAGCAAGCACCGCCAGCCTCGGAGCATGGGGGCTGAGCTGTCATTTTTGGCCCCTTCCCCTCCCCTTTCGACCCTCCTGTCACAGCAAACTCCCACAGGCACGTGGCACCAACATGCCCATCCAGTGTGTTAATTGAGCCCGAGCAGAATATAAACCCCCTTGGTACCTGTCTGATGCTCAGCCCCAGCCTGCACAGCCTCCGACCAGAATGCAGAAACAAAATGAAAACAAAAAAACCAAAAAAATAGAAAGCAAAAGGAGGAAAACTGATTAAACTCCAGAGTTCAGTGAGTGACGTGTTTAATTGCTAACGTGCGTTTGGGATTATTCTTTTTTAAGATTTTTTTGCCAGCCCAGCTGGTGTCATCCTCTAATACCCAGAGAGCAGCAGATTGCAGGAGACTCCTTGTTCTCGCGCCGCGCGTTCCGCTTAAATAAATAAATAAATAGCCGAGGCAGATCAAAGAAGTGAAAAAACCTTCTGGTAATTTTTCTCCCTGCTCTGTTTCCCAACTGGTCCCAAACATATTTCCTGCTGGGACTGACAAGGAACACTGTCAAATTAAAAATCACAGCTTTAAGAATCAAGTGGCAGCAGATGAAATGGAAAGGCTACTTTTTAAGCAAGGGATGGCACAGATGGGTTTGAGCAAAGCCTGCCGTGGGCGGACACCCGGGCGGCAGCGTGGGCACTGAGGGGGTCCCTGCTGGGGGACCTGCCCCAGGGCTGTGCCACCCTCCTTCACCTTCCTCAAATCCTCAACACGAATACAACTTTTCTTCCCAAGCGGCTCTGCAACCCCTGGGCACCCCCAGGCACTGTTTCTGGTTGGGGTGCCAATGGAACACGGTCACTTCAGTACCACTGGTGCCTATGCCACGTCCCTGCTGCGCCAGCTCAGGGCTGCCCAATGCCAACCTGCAGCTGCAGAAGAGACAGCCACAGGCACTCCCCGTGACGCTGACACCATCCCTGCTGCTGAAGATGACAGCGTCTCAGCTGGCCTTGGAAGCAACACGAAAATCAAGATCCTAATTTATTCCCCTTTGAGGGCAGGAGCAGCTCCAGCACCACGGGCGAGCAGTGAGGAAAACTCGATGTGTTTGCATCACATTTCATTGGGCAGAACACGCAAACGAGCTCATGAAAATTTCCCTCTTCCCCTAGGAGGTAACAGCTATGTGGCAACTGAGCGAGATCTCGGGTCTCAGGGAGCTGGTGACGAGATGGTGAAAGAGGAACCAGGATGCCCAAACTGGGGGTCTTGGGAGCACTGCCCCACCCCGCAGGACAGCCAGTGCTGCACAGCCCAGCCCAGCCGTGTGGACACGTCCTGGGGGGAAAAGCTGCCCCACAGGGCTGGGGTGTCCCCGAGGGCAGCAGACCCCCCCTGCACGGCATGGGAGATGCGCCCAAGAAACACCAAAACAGGAGGTGAAGACCAATAACTAACCAGCCTTTGTCTCCAGGGAAAGTGTCGGGACAGCCGAGGGGATTCCTCCTGCAAAGCTCTGGCCGATGCTGGCAGCACCCTCACCCAGCAGGAGGGGTCACAGTGCTCTCCCCTCCCCCTGGAAGGAGCAGCAGCTCACCTGGAGAGAGCAGAGGGGGAGCATTGCTTCTTCAGGCGTGCAAAAACCCACAGAAGGACCAGAGAGGCTTCAAAGACCCTGGAGACAGGCTTGTCGAGTTCCTCCAGAAGCGATGCTGGCCCTGGCAGGACCAGCCCAGGAGTGACCAGCAGAGATGCCCCCAGCCCAGGCTGCCAGGTTTGGCCCCCTGCTCAAGGTGTGGCTGTGGACCCGCCCCATCCGACCCACAGCACCCGCTTAGACAGGCCTGAGTCAGCCACATGTAGGTCAGACTCCAGACACAGGAGATGGAGTGAAAGAGGCATCAGGAGCAGAAGGCAAGACTCTCCCTCTGTTTAATGAAAGATGAACTAACTGAGCTCTCCTCCAGCCAGCAGGAGCAGCAGATGGAGCATTGCCAGGGGTGGGGACACGTCCATACACGTGCTCTGGTGCACGTGGAGTACCTCCTGTGCTGCTGGTGTTCTCCAGGGACGACGAGACAGACAGAACCCCACAGGTCTCCACACCCAGCAAGCAAATGAAGCCCCTCTTTGCCTTCCTGCATAATATTGCCTTTTGGGTTTTTTTTGAGCTGACCAGTGACCCGAAGAGGTGGAAAGTATCCTGCTCCCCAGCATGCCTCCTGGGTGCTGACCCTTACACGCTTCACCTCTCGAAAGGTGAACAGCAAGACTTCAAAACAGAAGTGGAGACAGCAAATCATTAACAGCACAGAACGTTTAGTTGGGAAGCTGACAACTCCATTGAAAAGGAAGATAAAAAAAATCAATAGCTCTTCCATTCACCAGCTGAGCTCTGGGCTCAGGAGAGGCGCTGCCCTTCAGCAGGGGCTCCTCCAGGCCATCTCCTGCCTTTCAGATGCCAATCTCACACAGCACTGGTTCAAAGAGGGGAAACTGAGGCAGAGCAATTCAGAACTTGCCACAAGCAAGCGAGGGGTAGGAGGCTGAATTACAGTAACCAGTCTGGGGGGGCTGCAGCCCCAAGTACAGCTGGCAATGCACAGCTCATCCTGCTAGTGTGAGAAGGACCACGCAGCCACGAGCGTGGGCTCACGGCCAGGGATGAGGGACTAGGACAGCATCTGTGCCTACAATCTTAAGAAATCAATTTAATCAATCTTGGCAAAGGTTAGGTTCTTCCTCCAACTCAAAAGGCTCTTCAAGGCAACAAGAGGTTTCAGGGGAATAGAGAACTTCTCCAGGTTGCAGTCCCAGAAGCTGGTCATCTCCAGGAGCCCAGTCCCCCAGCCCTGCTCAGGGCAGGGCCTCCAGCACCCAGCCCTGCTCCCAGCAGAAGCTCTGCATGCTAAGAGGGGAAATCAAAGTCCCAGATGAGAAGCAGACCAGGCCAAAGGCACGAAAAGCAACACCAGGTGCTGCAGCACCCTCTTCACAGCAGGCCTGGGGAGAGCAGGTCCTCACACCTTGTGCTTCATGCTCCAAACCCCCTGGACTTCACAAAAGCCAAGAGACCTTCCACCTAACTCTCCAAGTGAATCCTTGTCAGATCAGAGTGCAGCAGGAGGAAAAAGCTGAGGCAGCTGCTGCCCTGTGAGAACCAGCCTGAGCTGCACGAAGGGCCCCCGCTGACACCTCTGCACGGCTGCTCCTCAGCTGGGGAGGGCACAGCTGGACAGCCAGGGTGGGGACCCCCACCCACAGGGCACCGCCACCAGTGTCTCAGGGACGTCTTCCCATGGTGGAGCTTCAGGCGAGGCTCGTGAGCTCCCCGTGGGAGGGGATCCAGCGGCCCCCACGCTGACAGAGGCAGCTGTCCCAGGGAAGGTGTCCCCTGCCTCTGCTGCAGCAGGTCTTGACCTCACTGAGGGATGCACCAGCAGCATCAGCAAAGCACGGGAAGAGCCCAGTGCCCGAGGTGCTGCTGGGCTGGCTGTTAGGAGTCAGAGAACCATTCTGGTTGGAAATGATCTTTAAGATCACTGAGTCCACCCCTAAACCATGTCTATAATCACCTCATCTACACGTCCTTTAAATACCTCCAGGGATGGGG
>NW_008587939.1:0-11270 GCF_000691845.1 Merops nubicus
CCGCCCCACCGCGGGGATGGCACTTTCCCCCGTTCCATCATCCCTTTCCTGGCCCTGCGGAGAGAGAGGGGTGTTCTCCTGGCGGTGGTGCCTCCCGGCACTTAGACGAGGTGCTGCGGTGTTCGCTTCCTCCCTTCAGAAACTGCCCCTTGTGAAACGGCTGCAGCACTCGGAGCTTTCGTTGCTCCGGACGGCTTCTCGCCGCAAGGGTTGCACATGAGGTCACGCACACAAGGCGCAGCTTGGTGGCAGCACTGGGCAGGGCGGTTCTTGCAGCCTGAATAAGGGTTTGCTCTTCTAGCAACCCATTTTTTATCCTGAAAAGCAATTGAGATTCTGTTCCTTTTATTTCTTTTTTCATAGTTCTTAAAAAGCAGAACCGTTCTGCTGGTCCCTGGAAAAATCACCTTCAACAGAGAACTGTACCTGGGCCTGAAAGAGGAGCATCACAGTGCTGAGGTATCAGAGCATGATGTGGGCAGCGTGGCCCTTCTCTTGGGGCAGAAGAAAGGGAGAAATCCAGATGGCTTTGCTGAATCTAGAGACCAGATGAAGCCCCGAGTTAAATCTGTTCTGCCACTGAGTTTAGTGAAATCAGGTTTGACTATAGGGTGCAAGCAGAGGCAGGGCATTATACTAGTGCATATCAGAAAAGTTTTTAGGGTTCTGTATTGAGCTCCATGTATCTGACACCTGCAGCTAAAAAAGGTCTCCTGTGCACTCAGGGATTTCAGCCATAATATTCCTTCCCTTTCCCTAGTGAAGGCACACTCTTCTTTCATCTGAAAGATTATGACTGGTGACTACTGTAATCACTGTAAACGTGTAAAGAAGACTCAGTAAATTTAACTGTCTTGACTAGGCTTGCAATGAAAAAAAAACTTGTATTGCAAAGTCTCTGCATAGACATAGATGGTGCATCTAGCAGAGCTTAAAGGTCGAATGCCAGCTGAAGATCTATGGCTTTCTCAGTTAAAAGCTAAACAAGAAAAAAAAAAACTGGCCTTCAATATATGCTGAGTGACTTTGATTCTGTTCCAGATTACTCTTGTCTTCCTGAAAAACGAAGTGATCAGTCCCCTGCCTGTCATCATAGGAAGCTGCTTTGGTGGACTTCTCTTGCTGGCATTCATTACTCTGCTCCTCTGGAAAGTGGGTATCACTGGTGCACACACAGCACCACAGAAATCCTTTTGTTAGAGGGTTTAATTTTTTTTTAAGACTTCTCTAAGTATGAAAGTGACATTTTCAAGTGTACACAGAGGGACATCTGCCACTTACTGGTACAAAACCTCAGCCTTGCATCTGGAGCTATTCTGAGCGTTGCAGTGTAACCTCTCCAGCCCTGTTTCAAAGTGCTCTGCAGAGCACCTGAGTGTTAGGAAGTGCTGATAGATGTTCTGGGGGGGTTTGAACAACACAGGCCTTCAGGCTTACAGCTCTGCCAGAAGTCATACCTGGGCTGCATCTTCCATTCACTCTCCTACTTACTGCAATCTTGAGTGGAAAAAACTTGAAATTTTATTTTTAAATTCTTCAAGAAAAAGCAGAAGTTGTTAATGCACACACAGAGACTTAATAAGTTCTTTTATCTTTTTTTTTTTTTCCCCAGTGTGGCTTTTTCAAAAGAAACTATAAGATTATGATGGAGAAAGAAGATACCTCCTGAAGTCTAAGCTGGCCAAAGCAGAAAACTGAATTCTTTCACTGGATTTTTAGGAGTTAAAAAAAAAAAAGTGTCTGTCTTTGGCAGAGTCAAAGTCTGGCTAAGATGCAGAACAATTAATACTCCTTGATAGAGCTGTGGCATGCTGGATTTTGAGACTCCCAAATTGGTGTTTTGACTGTAGGGGCCCAGCTCCTGGGCAATCCAGTTGCCTGCTTGTTTAATTTGAGCTGACTGTTTATCATAGAGACATTGCCTGATATTTATAAACTAGACTCCCCAGGAGAAATTTTGCCTTAATGTACATAAGCTAGGGAAAATTCATCTTGGAGCCTGTTAGATTTGTGTATTGGATTGCAGCCTTGGCTGCAGTGATGCTGAGTGGGTTTTAAATTGATTTTTAGTACTGAGTAGCTTCAGAATAAATTGAAATAGAAATGGATTAGGGGAAGCTTCCCATCCTGCTATTGCTAGTGAAAACAGATAAGATTTTGCATATCCATGCATATATATGTACATATATACACAAAATTGTGCCTTTTCATACAGTAAACATGTCCTTTGAGATCTCTGGTTCTTGTCACATGCCTATGCTTCTGATTTCAATTTATTTTATTTTTTTAATACCTCACAGTCTTATTTCTGATTTTCCATTTTCGGTTACTTTCAAGTCCTGATTTGGTCACCAATAAAAACTTGTATGATGGGCCTCACTGCCAGTCAGACCCACTCCTCCTGTGCCAGGAGTTACTCCCCCAGGTTAGTGTGGTTCACCACACCTCAGCTGAGAGCAGAGCTGAGCAGTGAGCTGCAGTGTTGCCATCCTGCCTGCTGGATGTGTGACCAAGGGCTGGGTGGATCAGGAGCAATCTCAGCTTATCAGGAACTGCAGTAATGATCTCAGCTTATCAGGAACTGCAGTGCAGGGCCTGGGGGCAGCAGGTGGGTAGAACCTGTGGCTGGCTTTAGCCTCTGCCAGGTGTTTTCTTTTCTCAGCAGTGAAATGATCTCAGCCCCCCTTGGGTGTTTGCTGTTTCCAAAGATGGACAAGTACAGACACTTGGTACTTACTCCTCTCTTTGGCTCTGTCCCTAGTTGTGTAGTTTTATTTCTGTCATTTTTGGCTAACCCTAAACCCTGCAACTCTAATGTGTTTACACACAGCAGTGGATTAAAATAAAATTTTTCATTCAGACCTTCAGAAGGCAAAATAGTTTCTGTGTCCTTTGGCTTAACCAATATTGCCCAATGCAAAATTAAACAAGCAAACTGGGGCCTTCACTGGAATTTCCTTGTAAAATTCCTGTCTGGTACCCGGGTGCTGCTATTAATTCATCTCTTCAAGGCTGTTACAGGGATCACCCTCCTGATGGGGTGAGCATCCTGCATGTGTCCTAGCTCTAAATTTGGCTGCTGAACAGGCAGAAGTGCACGGTGCTAAGCACACTCACTCACCTGCTGAGAACAAAAGTAAGAGGCACCCCAGCAAGACTGTTTATATGGCCCTTGTGTGGCTTTAAACAATGCAAAAGAGGTGCAGAGATCTTGCCCTGTCATGCAGCTCAATCAGCAGCTGCAGCCCTTCTGCCTTGAATCTCTTTCTCCTCCCTGGCTGGTTTGTGGAGTTCCTTGGAGCTGCATACAGACAATGAGTTGCTGCAGCTCTGCTGATAAGTGGCAGGGACTGAGGAGATGAGACTTCCTAGGTGAGAGCTCAGGAAGGAAGGTTGTGTCTGAACCAAAGAACCACCTGTGTCAGGTGTTTTTGTCAAAACAGCTCTGTACTATTTGGAAAGAAATGTGCTTTTCCTGAATGGCTTTATTGTCACCCCCTTTGTGTAAATCCTCTTTTTTCACAGTGTTTTTAATTGCATGTTCTTTGAAAATAAATTCTGGCACGAGAAGCCTGACTGTGCATTGCCCTTGCTGGCTGGAGGCTGTTGGAGCGTTTTGCTGGGTGCCCTTTCCCAGGTAGCAGAGCAGGTTTCTGGGACCACTCTTGGTCATTCAGCCCAGATTTTGGCAGAGCTGTTACAAAGTTGTTCCTCTTTGCATGGAACAATGTTGAAAGACCTTTATGAGGAATTCAGTACACGGCAAGCAGAATATGCTGGGTTGGGACAGCGAATCCCTTTGAAGAGCTTCAGGAAGGAGAGTGGCTCCAGAGGCCACAGCAGTGACTGAGGGGGTGGTTTTATAGGAAAGATGCTTTTTCAAAGTTTCTTTTTTTGTTCATGTTTGTTTATTTTCAAGGTTTTGAGCACATTGACTTTTCTTGGGGGAGGGAACTGTGTTGTCTCCTTTTCCCACTGCTCTAGCCAGGTCCTGCACTGAGTGACACGTGCTGCAGAAGACTGTCAGTGACAGGGCTGCACTGTACCAGTACTGGGGTCTTGCTGCCTGTCCTCCCTCCCAGACTTTATCCATCTCACACCAAAATCCTGCTTGTTCTGGAGCACCTGGAGATCCCTACAGTCAGATCATACTTGGTGAGTCTGGGTACAGAAAGGCTGTTGGTAGTTTCTTGGTTACTTAATTAAGAGAAGGAGTGTTAATTGTAGAAGCCCATGCTGAGAACAAGGAGTTACAAGGGGAGTTTTCTCTAGGCTAAAGAAGCTCACATCCTTCAGCCAGTCTTGTTATTCTTCCCCTTTCTCTGTTTTCTTCTAGTTTCTTCTCTGAATTAAGTATCCCTTGTTATTTGCATCCCTTTTGTTGTCCCTTATGTCTCTCAGGAAGGTCAGTGCTTGCAGTGGGTAATGCTATTTTCCTTTTTAGATATTTTTTTTCTTAAATGCATTACAGAGTTCTCTGACTTGTAATTTCTGATGAGTGCCATCTGACCATTTAATTCTTTGCAATTGCTGTAGTAGATGCCAAACACATTTGCAGTAATTGGATGGCACTTAAGGGATTAGTCAAAACTGCCAAGACTGAATCATCCAAACCACAGCTGGGTTTTTGTGCTGTTTCCATGGAAGCCTTGCTGTATCTGCTTCTAAATTTATTTGCAATTTCCATTTTCAATAAAATCCCCTGTGCAAAAACCTTGTCAACATTGGTGGCCTTGCTGTGTGGCCCTGACTTGTGTGCACTCAGGCAGTGGCACAGTTACACCACCTCCCTGAGTGACAGGAGGTTTACAAAGGACTCATTCAGAGTCACTGAAGGTCTGACCCCAGCCAGGCTAGTGTGTCAGCAGGCTGTTTGGGGTCCAGGTGTCACAGGCAGAGAAGCTGCTGCAGATATCCTAGAGGCCTCTGGCCTCTAAGGGTCTTTCATGATCTTTGTGCATCCTGCAGATGTGGCTGAGTGTCTGCAGAGCCACAGCTTCTTGGGGGAGGGAGGCTTTCTGCTCAAATACAGACTGGTGTGGATTGTGTCCTAAACTCTTCCCCATTCAGGTCTCTTCTGCCAATACTGCTGATCAGGCTGGAAGGACTGTTCATTCTGCCTTTGTCTTGCTCTGTTGATGACAGATGACTCTCGATGCTGCTGGTGGCCCAGGAAAGCCAGATCAGGTATTTGTTCTTTGCCCATTGATTGGTGCTAATCATCCATCCCCAGCAGCTGCCCCAGCTCTGAGTCCTAGCTTGGCCCTGTCACTCCAGCTCTGGATATTAGCTGCTGGTAGGTGAGCTTGGCCTGACAGATTTTTGGCTATTTTTTTCAGTGACCTGACCAAGGAGTAGGAGCATGAACGTGGGTGGTGACTGACAAGAGCTGATGTATCTGAGAGAGCTTTTTATTTGCACCCTTGAAGGGGAGGACAGGATGCATTTTATGATGCTATTTTGATCAGGGCTGATACCAGCTGCTTGTGTCTTTCCCATGTGCCAGGAAGATTCACAAGCCTCGGGTTATCATTCCCTCAGTGTTCAGAAGCTGAAAGTTCCTGTGTTGAACTGCAGGAGTGTGGTGGCCTGGTGGTTAGCAGGAGAAAGTGAAGTGGAAGTCTGCTGCTCAGGGAAGCTAATTAGGAAAAGGACCTAAGTAGTTCTTCATTAAGTGCAGGGTGCTGACATAAGAGCATCAGATAGGAGTCAGGAAGTGCTTTGCTGGGCTTGAGAGCCCGTTGGGGCAGCTTGATTTGGAGGCTAATTGGATTGCAGCTCAAAAGAGAAATTTCCTGTCTCTTACTATAACAGGAGGAATGAGCTGGAATGGAGCTGTGCTCCTGGTAGCAGGTTACTCCAGCCCTCTGCCAGCCTGGATCAACTGGCCCCAGTTTGCCTGTGCCACTGCTGGGACACGTCAGCCAGTGGCTCAGGGCATGGCCAGCCTGCAGAGCCCAGGCAGGGTCAGGTGCCAGGCTGAGGGTGGTGCTCATGAAACCTCCTCGGGGGGACAGGTCTGAGTCACACGTATGTTTCCTGACAGCTGGAGAGAGTTCCCAGTTGGTGATTCCAGGGAGGAAAGGATGGAAGCCTCAGTCTAGACTTTCTACCTGTTTAGGTGAGGTGGGTGAAGGAAGGGGCTGGAGGTGTCTCCTCAGCACTTGCAGCAAGGTAAGCTCTGACAGAGCTGTCAAGCCTGGACCAGTTTCATGTCTTCCCAGGCCAGGAATGATACATGTTGGCAAAGAAGTGAAAAACTGATCTGTCAGGTGTAGTTGAGAGCAGGGTTTCACCTATAACTCAGTGGTTAATGTAAATACACATTTTTTTAAACCATTCAGCTTTCAGGCTTTGATTTAATATTCTCCCCTTATTCCCCAATGGTGTTTTTATTGGCTGCCTTCAGAAGGTGAAACCATTGCAGTCCAGCACTGTGTAACACCACTGTTCCAGCTACCATTGCATTCAGTCTCTTAGCAAAGTCCTGTGTGCATTTTTATTTCATTTCTGTTACCTGATTCCCTGCCAGCTCTCTCCCAGAGCAGGGTGTGATGGATTAGTTTCATTACGTGTGCAGTGGTTTTCTTTACTCTCTGGTCCTCTTCCTCAAGCATTTTGACTTCTTGGGCTGGGGGAGAGGAATGCACAAGGAGTCCAGCTGATGATAAGATCTCCTGCACGCTGTGTGGGACATTCAAGACTTGGGGGAGCAACCTGGAATTCATTCAAACGCTGAAAATGGCTCTCCTGGAAATAATGAGCTGGATCAAAGGGAGAATACATTCTGGAACTTCAGCATGCTTCCATTGCTCACTCCTACAGACAGGTTTGGATGCTCCTGTAGCTAATGACAGACAAGCTTTTCCCTCAGATTCCTTTTCAAAGCAAAAAAAGAAAAAATCAATGTTTTTCTAATAGCTCCTGAAAGAAAGATTTCCTTGGTGGCTGGGTGTGCAGTGGTGCCAAGGAGCAGGACAAGTGCTGAAGCTGATTTTTTACTCTTTTTCTTTGGCAAGGGGCAACCTGCTTCTTATTTACACTGCAGAGCTGCAGTGTGGATTAAAAGAGAAGCTGAATGGAGCAATTTCAGTGCAGACTGCACTCATTTTAGTTCTTGCATCCAAACCCATCATCCTCAGGAAGCAGCTTGTGCTTGATATCACAGCTCTCCAGGTGTTTGAGTGCATGAGCTGTGGTTCAAAACTTCTTCTTTCAACCTGTTTGACTCTTCCTTTTTCATTAGGTGTTGACCTACAAGTCTGATGCTATGAGAAGAAACCACTAATGGAGAGAGCTGACCTCTGCCTTTTCCACTGTTCGTTTCCTTGCCAAAATAGTTTGTCTCCTGTTCACATCCTCTGCTGCTTGTCTCCTTTCTATTTCAGTAGCTGATCTGGCGCCTCGTGCTGGAGGATGGTGCGTTGGCACCACTCGGGCATTTGCTGTGGGAGCATTTCCAGTGCTTCAGAACTGTCTCAGCCTCTTAGGAGTCGGCCGTCATGATGTTTTCTGTGGCACTTGATAGCTCAGTGAGGGTGGAGTGGAGCTCACTGGGAGAATTAATGCCTGGGGGAGGTTGTTGGGAACGGGAAGCGAATGAGACAAGTGCCTAAAACAGGCACCTCCAGCAGTGGCCTGTGAATCAAGTCTGTACTGGCCAGGGCTCTCTGATTAATTATTTGATATCCATAATATATACAATCAAATGTTTCAAATATTATGTCTATTTCTTTCTTTGGCTCACTTTAATTAGGCAGACAAGTTTGGAGCATCATTCCAGGTACAAATTTTGCCAAACTGAATAGAAGTTCCGTTTTAAAACTAAGCCAAAAGGTGAGTTTTCCCCTCTGTCCTCACTGGGCTAACAGTATTTCCCTTTGTCCTCACTCTCCAGAACTGTATGAATCATGGGGCCTCTTTTGGGTGCTATTCAAAGATATTATTGGGCAGATCTTGAAAGGTTTCTATGCTACAATGCCACAGAGAGACAGATGTGACCTCTCTGTGTTTTGAACGTGGCTGTGTCAGGGCAGGGGTCTAACATTTCATCTCCACAGTCCCTTTATGTGGCACGTCTGGGCTCGTGACAGGGCTGGGTTCAGCTCTGGGGCAGTGTGACATGGACAGGTGGAGGGAAATGTGGATGAGGAGCAGTCTGGGCAGACAGGGATGTGTGTCCAGTGACTACGTGTCAGTAATGAGAAGGTAATTACTGTGAACTGCACGAGGGATGAAGTATACATGGAACATGTCAGCAATGAAAAAAGAGAGAGGAAGGGAGAGGTTCAGCACTGGAGGAGCAATCCTCCCTGTGAGAGTTTCCAGACTCGGCAAATAGCCTGCATGGGAAAGGAGCAGAACTGGTTTTTGCCTTGGGAAATTCAGAATGTTGGATTCAAGAAGGGGCTGTCTTGCAGAAGAGATCCAGCCCTAATCCCTTGAGAAGGACTAAGAGAAGCTGCTGGGGATTTGTCTTTAACTGATGATGATTACATTTTGCTAGGTTATTTACTCTCCCCTTGGGAGTGACACTGCTTGTGCTGGAACAACCCACAGATGCTTTGAGAAACACACCAGTAATCTGGATTTCCAGGCAAGAAAAAAAAATGGTTGTGAAAAGTAGGTGATAAGAACAATATCTGCAGGAGCATGGCAACAGCTCTGCTGTCAGCACAAATCCAGCCTGTGCTGAGCAGTGCTCAGAAGATTCTGAGGAACATTTGATACAAATTGAAGCTTTTTATTCAAAAACAACTCTTAGAACTGTGCTTCTACTTGATGCCTCTAAAATATCAAGACAAATATCAGTATACAGCCTTTTTTTTTCTTAATATTTTTCTTTTAGTGATCAAACCTGGTTGACATCTTTAGATCACACCTATAACAGGAACACTTCTCACTCTAAGGAACATTTTTTCTAACCCTATGTAAATCCTTCCTCGCATTAATTGACCTGGAAAATAATTACAGAAACTCACAGCAGACCTGTGTCCGTGCCACTGAGTAAAACCAGGCCAGGAAGCAACACACTATTTAGCTGGTAGCAAGTTTCCTGCTCTGATTTTAGCCTGTTCAGTCACCCAGACAAATGAGGAAGATGAGGATGGAGAGGGGGCATCTCTAGCACCTCAACAGCACTGAGGGCTCACTTGCTTCCACTGATACTTCATTTGTCTGTAAACTTGGGTGCTCTTAGTGCAGCAGGAGCAAGGGTGGAGGTGGTCCTGAGATGTGGGATGTACTCACTCTTTACTCCTGTCCCTGGAACAGTTCCAGCAGGGCCAGGGCATGCAGAAGGTGTCCCTGTGGGACCAGACCCATGGTCAGAAATGATGCTCGGCTGTCACCCGGCAGCCTGTGCTTGCAGAGTGTCTCATCTGGGAGCAGATTAGGCAGAAGATCAGGTGGTAGCTCCTTTAGGATGCTCCTGTCTCCATCCAGCTCTGGTTCCTGGAGCTGGGTCAGGCTCCCTGTGCCCAGCCCCAGCTTGGCTTGGGTCCAGCCAGTGGCAGAGGGAGATAGGCCAAGCCTACCTTCCTTACTCATTTCTGGCCTCCTGGCCCACTGTGGTCTCCTCCTTCCCTGCAGGAGTGTGTTTTCTTGGAGGGTTTTGTCTCCTTTGGCTGTTAGATGTTCTAAGAGCTTTACTTGTGCAGCAGGCTTCCGCATAGGGGCTCTCCAAGGCTGGAGCTAGTGACAGGTCTGTCGGCTCCTGATGAGGAGGGCTGGGCAAATAGCATTTGAGGAAGAGGGAAACCACAAGCAGCAGCTGCTGGAGGCAGAAGGAGGGCTCCAGGAGGGGCCTGGCAAGCAGCCAGCATGTTTTGTGAGATAAAGAGGGGCTGCTCGAGTGGGGTGTGCAGATAGGGAAGGGGGGGACGTGG
This sequence comes from Merops nubicus, assembly GCF_000691845.1. Taxonomy (NCBI): domain Eukaryota; kingdom Metazoa; phylum Chordata; class Aves; order Coraciiformes; family Meropidae; genus Merops; species Merops nubicus. Next base: position 9,888 of record NW_008587939.1, read on the forward strand.
GCAGAGGGAGAGGTGAGCAAGAGCAGCCCCTTGCTTGTGCTGAGGCTGAAGAGCGGCTGCAAAATTTGGGAGCAGGGCTGGGGCTCCAGAGGGGCCGGAGTGATCTCTCCCTCAGCCCAAGGAAGCAATTGCCCAGGGTGGGGCTGGAGCTGGGGCTGGGGAGCACAGGAGCCAGAGGGTTAAAAGGAGGCCAGAGGCAGATTTCTGTGCCAGTTTTGCAGTTGCTGGAGGAAGGTTTTTTCACTTTGCAGAAGGAAACTCTAGGGATGGCTGCGGGACAAAATGAGGTATTTTGAGAATAGTGTTTTGTTCATTATTACACTGTTTGTGTTTCTCTGGTGATTTGGATCAACCTTGTCACATATTGGTTAAAAGTCTGATCCATCTGTTTAAATTTTATATGGGATTTGAGGAGGATGGAGGATAAAATTTTGATAAAAGCCAAGGTCTTGGGAATGATTCTGCCTGGGCAGAGCTGTGTGTGCTGGGGCAGAGCCACTCTCCTGACCGCTGTTGGAGTGTGTCAGAGCTGCACTTTGTGTAGCTTCAAGAGCCCTGACAGAGTCCTGTGAGCAAATTGGGTGCTCAGGTGTGGGCTCATTGGGTGCTCATGCATGAATACAGCAAACCCTGCACTTTCTGCTGGTACATCACCTCTGGCTCTGCTAGACTGGCAGGTTCAGGCTGTGGGGAGCCCACCTCTCCCCAGCAAGGGCACGCTCCAGTTTGGATCCCGGTTTGCTGCTGGATCTCCTCTTGGTGGGCTACATTAGCTCTTTTAGCCAGGCTGCTGGAAGGTCCTTACTTTGTTTTCCATCTCTGAGCTCATTCTGTTCCCTCCTTAGCCAGGAGAAAGTGTCCACCCTCTTGGTTTAAGGAATGGTCGTTCCATGTCCTTGCACATGCAAATCCCTGTTAGACTGGGAGTCATCTCTTGCAGCACTGGCTAACAAACGGCTCATCTCACTGAGGGTTAAACCATTCCTCCCCCTTCAGTGTTTGATCAGACACTGTGTCCTGGGTCTGTACGTGCCTAGCTCAGCACTCACTGTGTGTTTTAGTGAGACATGCTGCTGATGGATCCCTTAACCATATGCACCGTTAATTTATTTGCTTCCTGAGCTGAGTTTTTGGTGGGAAGGTAGAGCACCAGGGCAGCTGTTTTGGAGGAGTCACGTTCTCATTGCTCATGCAAATGCTTAAGAAATAAAAGAATTAACCAGATGCTTTCCCATCATGTAAGGGCTGAAGAAAGGCTGTGATGGTTAATAGTGAGAGCCTAGAGCTCTGCCACCTCGGGTGCTGTGAGACAGCCTCACGCTGGGGCGTTTCACTGTAAGCGTTGTGTGGCAGGGGGGACAGGAGGAAGCCGGGGGGGCAAAG
>NW_008587940.1:0-3345 GCF_000691845.1 Merops nubicus
GTCCCTCTCCTCAGGGCTGCTCTCCCTCCTCACCCGGTTGCCATATGATGCTTTGAGATTTGCAGGTGCACAAATTGAGAAGTGTTTTGTGTATTTTCTTCCCTTTTACAGTGTAATGTGAATCCGAAAGCCAGTGTTTCATTTCCCATAATCAGTGAGGTCACTCCTCTTTCCTAGCATCTGCCAGATGAAGAGAGTAACATTTCAGACCTATGCCTCCCCTTGGACTAAGATAAAGAGGCTGAAGGTACTAAAGAATTTGGCCATTAACACTTGATACCATATCAGTTGGCTTGTCTGATGCCTGAAAGGGTGTTAATAAACTGGTAGGTTTGTTTCTGGTAAGGACAAAAGAGGAGAACTTCAGTTTCTGAGTGGTAAAGGCTAAGAGCTTCAGGGCATAAGCTAATTCTGCTTCCCTCTCCCGTTTAGCACTCTCATTTATAGATTTATGACTCTGAGTAAGTAGGGAGGTATGAAGTTGGCTGTAATTGGTACTGTGCATAAATGTAAATGACCCTTTCAAACGTGGATGCTCTGCCAGCTATTACATTTTTTAATTTCCCTGGCTATTGCTCTTTTTAGACCATTGGGATTTGCTTTACGTGTGGAATATTTTGGCTCCTGGGAGACGAATTCTACCTCAGGACCTCAAGCCTGTGGGAGGTTGTGTTGTACCTCCTAGGCTGCACATTTAACTGTTGGTGCATGATTTCAGAAGTCCATAGCTGATTGAAGTTAGTGCAGGTACTGACTCTGATACTGGGGGTCACTGACCTGCAAGTGAGTGAGGAAACTAGTGGTGTCAGAAGGACGAGATGCTCCATAACTGGGGAAAGTATGTGAATGTGGGAAGCAGGAGAGAGGGGGAGTGCAGAAGCTATGGAGTAGAGAATTGTAAAGTTCAGGAGAAAAGGAAGTCAATGGGAAAACCAGGAAGGCAGGAAGTGGATGGGAAGTTCTGCATGCACTAGGCAGAAATCTAGATACCTACCTGGGTCATCTTAGTTCTGCAGTGCCTACCTGAGGGCCTCTGAGTTTGGCTCTCCCAGGGAAATGCGACATACCTATAATTCTGTGGCAGCTGCAGAGCTGAGCACGTCACATCCAGCGCCAGCAAGGTAACAGGAATCCAAATGGTGGCCATGTTACCCAAAATGCTGACCCACATTCAGGGGTGCATAAGACATCCAAGGAACTGTTTGGCTTGTTGAAGCTGAACTGTCATGCTGCAGATTGACAGCTGCCTGTAAGGGCCAGGCTCAGTGGGGGACAATGGCCCTCCAGCGTCTAGAGTAGGATGAGAGCCCAGACTCAGGTATCCTGCTGTGCTAGAGTCAGCAGCCAATTTTCCTCTGTGTCTGTGAAGGGGCTTTTGTGCACCCAGGAACTACTGTCCAATATAGGCTGGGGGTGGACGTGGTCATCCTAACCTCTTGAATGACAGCAACATGCCACACCTGAGTTTGGAGATGTGGACACAGCCAGTACCTCAAAGAGAAGCTTAGTGGCACCTTTAGTTGGCACTGGTCTTGCGATGTTGGCTTCAGACCTAGCAGCCAAATCACTCTGCAGAGAGCGTTATGGTATCGCTGCGTGGCTTTCTGGAGTGCTGCTTCAGGGTTTGCCTCCTGTCCCCCCCTGACATCTCTGGGTGTCCCTTGCCATTCTTCTCTGGCTTTGCAAATTGTGTACTACTGCAAGATGCTGGCCCAGCAGGATCTGCACGGAGGCTGAAGGGTGGCAGCTGGCATCGCCTCTTAATATAGAAGTGAGGGGTGCGGCTGCACAGGCAGCGTGGTGCAGATCAGTTTGGGAACAGGCTGTGCACTAAAACGAGTTTTGTTGCGTGTTGCGAAGGCTTATGGGTTTAATACTGACTCTGAGGTGCAGCCTGAGTACGCAGAGGGAGCTACGGTGGCTTCTTCAGGGCTTTTCAGGAGGTGTGTAGCAGCCTGGGTGCCAACCCAGAGACGGACTGTGGTAGGAGGGGAGCAGAACAGGGAGACGTGGCCGGACGGGACTGCAGCTCACGTGGAGGCACCTCAGCTGTCTGCAACGCTGCCTGCTCAGGTAACATGAAGACCAGAGCTGTGGCATGAAATGTCTGCGTGGGCTGGAAAATTGTTCTGCAAACCATTGCAGAGCTCCACGCTGTCTTTGCCACGCTGCTTGTAGCTTGCTTATTTAAACCCAGTGCAGGATGAGCTCAGTCCCAGCAGTGATTGCAATGTAGACATGACCTGTACCCCCTTATAAACCTCAGGAGCTTTTCCACCCCTCCCAAAAGCTGCTTTCTCAGTAGTTAACCACGTGAATGAATATATCATCATTATGATTCAAATAGTCCTGTGAATGAATAATTCATTGTAATAATTGGAAAAGAAATCTCAGCAAGAAGCATTTTACTATTACAAAGGTAAACAGGGATTTTTTTTTTTTAAAGAAAAGGTGTATTCTTCAGCAAAGTATTTTTCATTTGGTTGCCATACCCTAATTATGTATAATATGACGAAAAATATGCTTCCTTATGTGACAGCCATCTTCATGGGAGTGAAAAAATACGCTTCCTTTAGCAACAGCCATCTTCAATGCTAATGAGTGAGAAAGGAAAAAGGATTAAGGGACATCTACACCATATTCACCTCCTTCCTGAGGACAGAGCCAAACAAGGCAGTCACAGCCACAGCCAGCCGGTCAACATGTCCACAGCCTGAAGTAACTGAATATTTCCAGCTACTTAGAGAGGAATTGGGAGGAGGGGTAAAAAGCAGAATGTTTTCTTCTAGAGCTGTGCTGTTAAGAGGTAGTGTAGGCTAAGCATGTGGCTCGCAGCCAGCAGAGGCATCAGATACTATGATGATAAAAGCCTGGTTAATAATATTTAGCACCGACAAAGGGCTTTCAAGGGAAAGACAGACTTTTGTTCTGGGAAGGATGGAAGCAGCCTCACCTGTTAGCCCCATTTTTAGAGGGAGAAAGTACACTGTCCTGAGTTCCTCTAGGCTTTCAGATGCCGAGCGTGACAGGGGTGGATCGAGCCACAGGTTTCGAAAGCCAAAAGAGCCACTAGTCTGATTGCCTGCAAAATGCAGTTTTGGCACCCAGAGAGATGAAGTGCTGAATGTGGGGTGGTAAACCAAAGAAATGAGCAAGCTCCTCTTTTTGGTACCTGGAAGAAGGAGAAACGTCTATCCACCCCAAATGAGAGGAGGCAAACTGTATTTCCCCGTGTCTCTCCCCAGTTGCACCGCTCCCTGTGTGACAGGTTGTGTCCCTCTGTGGAAGGTCCGACGCCACTGTCGCGGTTGCATCACGGCGATGACATTTTGTAAATGGAGGTCC
>NW_008587940.1:3376-3713 GCF_000691845.1 Merops nubicus
GGGAGCCACAGGCACGGAGCGACTGACTCAAGGTCAACTACAGCCTGCGGCAGGGACAGCAACCACGCCGAGGTCTCCCCGGACCCCAGGGCTGGGCGCTGAGCGCCGAGCGGAGCCGGCGACGTGTAGCAGTTCCCGTCAAGGTTTTGACCGAAGGGCCAGGGGCAGGGTGTCGTGGTGAAAGGGTGGGGGAAAGGACGGGCGGGGGGGGCAAGCTGTTGCGAAGCGCCCGGCCGGAGAGCTGCAGCGCGCCCCAGGATCCCCTCGGGGGTACTGCCCCCCAAAGGCGGGGGGCTCCGGGGCTGGGACTGCTGCGGCGGAGGGCGAGGAGGGGCGA
>NW_008587941.1:0-13551 GCF_000691845.1 Merops nubicus
GCTACTAGTCAGAAAATTGTCAGGTTGTCCGGTGTTCTGGGGCGCCCGGCACACGCGGAGTTCAGGGGGCGGCGGAGGCTTAATTAGGAACAGGTTACTGTTCCTAATTAAAAAAAAAAAAAAAAAAACAACCAACCAACCAAACAAACAAACAAAAAAACCAAACAAACAAAAACAAACAAACAAACAAAAACCATATTTAATGTCTTTCCAGGTTGCACAGATGACTCAAGTACAGATTCATAAGCATGTAAGGTAGATCGGATAAGCAAAGAGAGAGAACACCTGTCACTGGTCAATTATGTTATTTAGTATTGGCTTAAATTACATGACACTGAACCATTAGTTTTGGACTAGAAAATATACACTCTGTAAGGTATTATTGATGATTAATAGTAATTTCCATTTGAGAGGAGTTTAACATCTGTTTGCAACACAGACATAAACATGAAAGCAACCCTTGACTTTTAGAACCTTATCATTAAATTTGCATGTTTTAAATCTATTAACTTTATTTCCATGGAACCTCAGATGCCCAAACGAAATTGTTACCAATGGCTATTAAAGTTTTATCCACCTTTTAAGAATATTTGTCTTTATAACTGTAAAGGCAAAAGTCACCTTTTCTCTTAATATAAAAAAAAAAAAAAAAGAGAAGAAAGTTCATTAATTTTATAATCTTCTAAAATAGTACAGCAAATAGATGATACTTACCACTACTAGTATCATCTTTCAGTTCAGAAATTCAGGTCACACGTGATTTGGTTTAAAATAATTGCACTTGCCTACAAATAGGTAAAGAGGCTCTGGCCAGATGTCTCAGGTATAATTCATCCTAATTCCACCTTTCCCAGCAACATCTATCTAGGCATATCTCTAAGAGTACATCTATATCTCATGCATTATGTATTTATAGGTGTTTGTCCACGTGTGTGTATTGCTATTACTTAGCTAAGCTAAACTTTCTAAATACTATTTATTCTTGGGAAACAGAAGTTTTATGTTTTTAGTCAAACAGCTCATTCTTACAATTGTTTTCTTGTCTTTCAATTCCAATGAATTTTTACTTTTGTGGCAAATAATACTTCTAAAAGATTACAGTTTTGCTACAATACATTTATAGCTCAGTAGACGCAAACACTTATATTCTTTTGAGAATGATTATTACCAGGAAAGTGGCAGTACTCATAGCATATTCTTACACTGCAAATCTTTTCTTTGCATCCTCTGAGACGTATTTACTTGCATCACTTTTTGTTTGTCAACATGAAGGCAGATGAAATTCTGTACAAGTCAAGTACAAGGTAATCCATACTGCAAGACAATTTCAACAACTCAAACAACATATTAAATTGTAAATTAATAATACTGCTCAGGAAAAAGCACTCAGTTGCCTAATAGGCTGTTCAATAAAACTGGGATCGTTCTTAATTTGGTAGGCTGTTCATATCAAAAGTGAGGTTGCAAGTTCAGAGAAGAAGGAGGAAATATCATTACATAGCTACAGAAGAAAACCAGAAAATCTTTTTATATAAGGTTATCAGAATTCTCAATGACCCTTTTCAAAACAAATGGAATTGGAACTAGCATAGGCAGTTAAACATCAGGGAGTGTGTGGGAAGCATGGAAAATACAGTTATTTAGTTTGATTTTTTTTGTGTTTTTTTTTTTTTTTAAACAAAGTTGTGAATGACTGAGATGGCAAATGGCTGATGCTCAGCAGAGTATAGTGAATTTCATTTGCCTACTCCTAGTAGCTCTTTCTTACCTGTAAAAGAAGATGACACAGAAAAATCCTAAGAAAATAAAAATCAAGACAAAGAATTATTACAATAAGCGTTATTTATGGTTATTCATAATAATTAAACTTACAATAATAGACATATTTGTATACACTCATTAAGTACTTCTGTTTGTGGAATTCAAGGTGAAAGGATTTTTGTCAAGGAAGATGCAGGGAGTAAACTGTTGCAGTGCGCCTCCTGGAGACAGAGGTTTCTGTTGCCTCTTTGTCCCCAGACATGGGCACACATCCAGAATTTTCCACCTTTCCCGGGTTGTGGTTGGCTTAGCCACCACAAGACCAATCCCCTAACACCCATTGGACCCCTGACCTGTCGGTAACCCATCCGTGTATCCTTACAGGACAATGCCTTTGTAAACCCACCTACCAACCTGTTAAAAACCCCTGGCCCCAAGGCCGCATGCTCTTTCGCTTCTCCCCTGGGGTGGGTGCTGTTTCAGTGCCTGCCTAAGGTGTTTTTTGTTTGTTATTTTCATGTTATTAAAACCTTTTATTTTGGAAGAAAGCGATCGTTGCCCATCGCTCCTTTACTCGCCACTGTCCTCCTCTTCGCTGAAGACCACCCTGGAGGTACTACTGGGGTCCCGCTGGGGGTGTTTTCTTCCCGGGCAAAACCAGCGGGTTTAAAACCCCCTGCAAAATATATTTTTGCAAAGTTATAGTAAACTAAAACAAAAAATCTCCTGGAAATGTAGCTCTATTTCATGGATTAACCAAGGGCTTTGATCCTCTTGAGACCTGCATGTCCAGAAGTGTACATATGCAATATTTAATGCTCAGATTAGAAAAACAGCTCAGAAATATCATTAGTAAGCTTTACAAATTAAGCAAAATTAAAAGTCCATCTGTAAGGAACTGGTGAGTAATTGAAAATGTTATTTTTAAAACATCCAGCTTTCTTTTAGCACTAAGCCGGTGCAGTAACCACATGGGAATGTCACTGATACATCAGGCTGTCAGGGCCCTGAGGGCATCAGCAAGCCTTAATGGCCCCAGCCCATATCTCATATTATTTATAATTATAACTGCAGGATAGACTGCCTTTTCCAAAGGTGATTCTTTCTTGTTCAGGACATGGACAAAGAACCATATCTTCAAAAGTCAGTATAGACATTAATGTAGAGAGTGAAAGGGAAACTGTTAATCCTAACTGAAGTCAATTACTTCTTTAACTATTTGAATACATTTACTTTGGTATTCATGTCTTCCTAAATAAAGCATTACTGTATACACTAAGCTATATGAATATATGTTTATGTGACTTTAATCTCCAGGCAGCATATGCAGATAAAGACACCACAGCAAACTGGTAATTATCTCATTTAAGTGTAAAGACTGCTTTCCATGTGCTACAGCTGCAGTACATACATGTGTATTTAACAAGCTTTAAATTAGCTTGTGCAGAGATAACTATGTAGTCATATAACACTGGTTTGTTGTAGGCTGCAAAAACATCCAGGGCAAACTGGCTTCCTGGACTGAGATCTGTGCTGCCACAGCTTTGTCTTCATCAGCTCTTCAGCCTTCTCATTTACATCTGGGCTTACAGCTGGGAAACTGGAGCTACACCACACAACTTGTCTGCTTCTGGACCACAGAATACTTCTGCCAAATGGGTTTTGATGAAATTTCCTTCTCCACAATAGAGCTGTGAGACAGGATAACTGAAAGCAAGTACCTTCCTCTGGTCAGATAACCATTTTGATGAGGTTAGTGCTTCTAATAAAACAAATCAGCACCTCTCAGCTGCTCTTCTACCTGTTTGGGATTTGTTGGTTTTGTTTTGTTTTGGTTTTTTCCACATATACTAGTAAGAGACAATACTTTATCATATTCAATAAGACATTCTGATCTTGCTGTTCTGAATAGTGTACAGCTGTGTCAGTGGTTCTACTTATTATACTCTCTAAGAAATATTGTAGGGTTTGGGCAAATGTAAGGTCCCCTGCTTATAGATTTTTATTTTCAGCTGTGTAGCATTTCACTACTACATACTGAGATTGGCCTGGTTCAAGCTGCCATTCATATCAACTAAATAAAACTATACATGACATTTGAGATAAGTCAACATTTATAGATAACTCTTCTTAGTCTTCCTTTCATACCTGTTATGGTTACCTATAAAGAAAGGATACACTGTGAGATTATAGCCATTCTTACATTCATCTCTTTAGTTGCCTTTGATCAAACTGAAGTCATTAAGATCAGTGTATATATAAAAAGAAAGCCCGAAAAATGGGGAAGTGATCTGCTTTAACAGACTGACAGTTCTTATACCACCTTAGTAACAACAGTGGAACCACAAATTTTAGATAGTAATCTATCTCTCTGTTTGTACGTATAAAAACATAGCTTTACATTACATAAAGCCTTGTTTACCTGCATGGAATAAATTATTTGAGGGAAATTATTGGAAGTTGAACACTTGTAAACATTTTTGTTGCTTCTAAGGTTTACAGTAAAAGCTGAATACTTCATGTGAATCAGTTCCTCCCAAACCTCAAAATACAGAATAACCAGCCAAGTAAACAAAGTAGAACCTGTAGAAGACACAAACACTGACACAGAGCTAATTAATGTACATCTGTACAATTACCCAGCTAGGCAGGAGGGAATGACGAACCCTGTAATCCTATTAAAAGTACATACGATAGTAGTTTGCATTTCAATTAAAAAGAAAAAGATTTTTAAAGCTACCACAGTCCTGAAACAGCAAATTAATGGAGTGAAAACCTGAAAGCACAGTAGAGATCAGCTCCTTTTGTCCTCCCATGCAGCAAAGTTTAAGTGTTTTCTCTTCTATTTGTGAAAACCAAATAGAGTTGTTTTGTTTGGTACATACCTAAATCAGAGTTAATTATTCCAGTAAAAATCAGCTATGTCTTTGTAATGGTTGGCAAGAAAACTTCAAAACCTAATATAAAGAAGAGTCATTACAGAAATCCACAAAATTTTACCAAAGCCAGCCAGAAATTACAACTGATACCTGCCGATTCACTCTTTAAGAAAAATAGGCGTGTGTTAAATCCATTGCTGTGTCTGATTTTCTGCCGTCTCAATATAAGACATGATGTTTTGTCCAATTTTTAAGAGAAGCAAGACCCACTTTCCTTAACACATGAGCTGGAATTATTAAGTAATTTTCTAAAGGACAAAGCAGTATCTACACATATTTAAATCTTCCAAAGAAAGAATTTAATAAGTTTTTGTCCAAAATTATCTATTTTCCATTTTGTGGGTATTAATCAGAGAGAGAGAGTTTTTTTCCTCAGAACTGCTATTCAGACTACTGATGTGTGGCTGGGTCTGATTTCCCAGGTGACTGGGACAAAAATATTTATTGCAAACAGGACAAATAATTTGTGCTGACACAAAACCAAACCTATTAACTTTCATTCCTGTTTTGATAAACATTCTTTTAGTATTCATCAGCCCATATTTCATAATTGCTTCAGTGCTAAATAAATACTATTTACTTGTCATGAAAATGTGTAAATATGTCAAAAGAAAAAATGGCCCAGATTGCAAACAGATAAATGTAAGCTCAAAACCTAAGCAGCTTTGGAAGCAAGAATTCTACTGAATTTTAACAACTAATTCCTGAAATAAAGAAGAGCTTAACTATTCTTATTTCCTCTAAGGAAAGACAACATTTTCCTTTTTAAGAATTAAAGGTTCTAGCACTGCCTTGTCTTCTTCACCTCCTTTTCTCTTATCCTCCTTTTAGATGTTCCTGGCTTCAGGTGAACCTTAATGAAATTAAAATACCTATGTTTCCTCAAAGCAAACAAACAAGCAGGAAACTCCCACACTATATAGCCAGTTCTAACCCTCCCTCATTGCACTGGTTAAGACCTCACCTTTTTCCTGTCACTCAGGATCACACTACTCATCTTATTTCTGGACAAAGACGTTTAGACTTGCAGACTTGTCCTTGCCTTGGATATTTGTTTGACAGTAAGTATATCCAAGCCTCTGTCTTTAGTTACAGAAAAGCTCTCACATGGAGATCTGTACCTGGATACAAACAACTTGCTTTTCTTATATACCTTATACTCAGGAGACTCTGTGTGTGAATCACAAGAGCTCTCCTTTTTAAGGGGAAGTTTTAACCTATGGCTATTGTTTTAGCTGCTAGCGTAAAACTATCCTTATGTCTCTCAAATATTGGTGGATAAACAACTGCTAAGAACAGATTGAACATCACCTCTTCTTGCCCTCTCCTCTACATGGTCTGACCCTGAGATGCTTGTATCATTTTTGTTATTACTAACTCATTCTGATGGGGGGAAAAGATTTTCAATCAAAAACACTCTCAAGCCATACTAGTGAGAAATAGAGGAATGCATAGAAAGTTATCTTTCTAGAGATTCTCAATATGCTCATGACTCACAGACAGTTAAAAGCAAATGTATCTCCTGCTGAAGTTTGGAAGGTGTGATCAGAAACTTAGGAAAAATTAATAGATTTTAGCAGATGTACCTTTTTAAAAAATGACTGGACCTTTTGATGTGCTTTCTACTGTATATTAGCACAATTCCTCTGTGTGTGAAACACATCACTATCTTATATTATTTCTATTTATGTTGACTGTACAGTGTAGTACTATGGTGTATTGGGAGCCTTGTAGAACATAATATTTGAGTAGTTAGTGATCCCAAACAAGTCATGCCTGTCCTTTTGGGGTATGCTTGAGAAGCCATAGGTTGAGAAGCCTGTAGGTTATTACCATAATCTGTAGTTTATCATATTTTAAGGAAAGGTAAACTATGTGTGAATGGAGGGGTGGAATGCAGTGATCCTCTCCAGGAGGCTACTTTACATCCAGGAGTCAGTGACCCACACAACAGTTAACCTGAGTAGATGCAGGCATGTGCTTCTTTATGCTGCACATCCAAGTCGGCCTTCAGGCTACAGATTCCTTGGCTACAAGATAAATTCTTGTCAGCTCACCCTACCAGAGGAGCCTGCAGGCAGCTCCCATTTGTGCACAGTTTCAGCAAAAAGTTCTCATGTGAACATCCTCTTTAAACGGAGTGGTATGTTTTTAAGAAATTGCATATAATAGCTCAAATGAACAAAAAGGAAGAACCTCTCTCCACAGACAGAATCTGTGCCTCACACCTTGGGAAAAATCCATCTGAGCTCCATCTGATGCTGCACGAATGTGAGGTCCTCTGCATTTGAAGGCAAAAGATTTACTATCTGTATTCTTCTTACTCTGCCTGTCTTATTAAACTAGCTATTTTATTAAAACTTTTGTTTTCAGGCCTTTCTTCTCACTGAGATTTATAAAGAACCTTACCCTGTTTCTCTCTCACCTCGCTCCCCACCCACTCTCCAGTGCAGGAGATATGGTCAGGAAAATATTACTGTTATGTCTTCAGGCAAATCAAAATGTCTTGTAACTACAGTTGTATCAGTCAGAGATGCCTTCCTGAGCATGAGTCATTTTAGACCTGATAGTGACCTCAAAGTGACAAACATAAAGAAAGCACACTTAAATCAATTCTTCTTCCTCTTCTTCCACAACTAAAGAAATTGATGTAGTGAGACAAGGATTTAATAATATTATTTGGGAGTTTTATTTGGGTTTAAAACAGACAGCTCTGACTGGACTGTGTTCTGTGGGACCTCACTTTCTCAGAATAATCTAAGGTGTCTGTCTTCTTAAAATGTGGTGTGAATATGAGAAAGCCAAGATGTTCTTCACTTTGCTGTTACTTGTAAATTTACAAGCCATAATGTCTCCTCTTTATATTATTTTGAGTCTGCATAGGACTGATATCTACTATGTCTTTTTACACCGACCTATTCTGTGCGGGTTAAAAATAAATTTAAACAATGTAGAGTCTAGAAGCAAAAAAAAAAGATTTCTCCATATTCCATAGCTGATCTTGCTACACTCCTGGTAATACCGTACCATGTCAAAGAAATGAGACTATCAATTCTGGAATTGAAATGAGGATGTGGAAGGAAAGTAATCTTGCATGAATATGAAAGAGGGCATATATTCCACTGTCGTGGTTTTATGACTATGGCCTTGGAAGAGGGCTCTAATGGAGCTGGTGTCTCAGGCCAACCTACTTACGTAAGGCAGAGATAGAGATGAAAGAGGAAAGTTCTTTTGTCTGGGTATAAAATAAAAACTGTGTAATTTTTTCAGAATTGCTTAGGATTTCTTTTCTTGAGAGATCTCCATTCTGAAGACTTCAATAAATTCAATGTTTAGATTTCAAAGGCTAAATCTTACCTTTGTTGAATTTACTAGATTATTGAAGATATGAAAGATTCAAAGGCAGTACTGTAGAAGGAATTACGTGGAAAAAAAAGTGAATATCTCAAACAACTGTTTCCTTTCATGTGTGACTATACCATAGTAGAAAAATAGGTTTACATTCTAGAGAAAAAAAAAAAAAAAAAGTTTGATGAAGAAGGAAATGCCGGCATGAACTATATTCTGCAGTTTCAAATCTTGTAGATCAGCTGAATTACCCATGCTTTCAGTAAAAAGTTCATGTGCAAATGAACAATTTACCATAATATTTCTTGGGAAGTCTCATATGTGGCTTCCATTTTCCATTTTATTCTCTGATCTCTATGATCATCGAATCAAAACTAGTCTGCACACAAGTAAGAATACTAATGATAACAATAATAATAATAATAATAAAAAAAACCATCTATGGAGGTACCAAATATCAGTGTGATTGTGGGAAATTTTCTGTGAAATGAGAGATGAAGAAAATTAACTCATAGGATTTTCCTGCCTAAACCCAAAATCTATATATTTGCTATTCTAATATTGTCTTAGTTCTATGCTTTTTTAATCCCTATCTGATAACTCAGTATGAGTCCAAGATGCTTTAAATCTTTTTCTTGTATTTCTTTATCATATCAATGTTATTCTTAGTTCAATCATCCCTTTTTATTATTATTATTTTGTGTTTTCTGAACTGTCTTTTTCCACTTTTTGACTAATTGACCAATTATACTGAAATTGAATAAAATTATTGCATAGTTCTAGTCAGTATCAAATGAGTTTTTAAGACAAAAAATAAGAAGGTTGTAAGGAACAGCTACACATCCTTGCCTTTAAAAGCTGAGTATTCCAACTTCTTGCTACTAAGGGAGAACAAAATTTTCTCTATTCATTGTGACTACATGTTGAAGCTATCTTTGTTGATCACTGTATGTAACTGGTGCTGAACATTAGGACTCTATACCAGAATGATATTTTACCCTTCAAATTGAGAGTTCTTATTTAAGTTCTTCACCTCAATTGTGAGAAAAACCCATTTTGCTTAAATATAGCCATGTGTGCAAATGAGTCCAAGTGGTTTTTCCCATTGAGATCGCAGAACCACAGAATGGAAGATGTTGGAAAGGACCTCTGCAGATGAATAAAATGGGCTACTTGAATTGATACAGAGGGAAAATAAGGAAATTAAAAGCAGTTTTTTTCTTATGTTGTTTAGGCAAAATCTAGATCAACAATGTAGAACAGGTATTTGTCCCCTAAATTCATCTGAAATTTTAATTCCTGAAGTTTTCAAATGCTGTTTTTTTTTTTTTTGTTTGGTTTGTTTGTTTGTTTGTTTGTTTTTTCTGGAAGAAGCCGAGATCTGTGAATAATTAAAAGCTCTTCTACCTTGATTTTACAAATCTAGATCATACACTCCTAGACCTATGACAGATTTTGTTCATGTTGTCTAGCCAACAGAGAGAAGTTTGCACTTCTTACTTTGTCCCATCAGACATATTTTAGACCTCTACCTTAGGATAAGTTTAGAGCACACTGTAGGCAGATTGAGAGATAGCCAATTGTCCCTTCCTCACTACAAACCTCTCTCTTGTTTCAATTGTTTAAATGTTCATTTTTCCCTCCTTTTCTTAGCTCATTGATATGTTGTAAATTACTTTGGTGTAATAGTGTTTCCTGTTTTTCAGAGGAATGAAAACATCACTCAGCCACATGATATATAGTTTCAGAATATAAAGAGTTACATTTTTAAAGCTACTATCCAGCCAGCCAAGAAAGTTGAAGAAAAGTGTCTTCTGAGATTACTGATATTACTGGCTAATTGGAAAGTAGTCACTGGTTAATGATCAAGACAGACTTATCTCTTTGTTTGTGTCATCAAAATTTATCTTGGCAGTGTCTCAAATGGCTTCTTTCCATGCAAGCTTCTTAGAGTATAATCAATTCTAATTTTCTCTATTTTCGATAAAATCACTGTTTTTTTCCACACTCCTATCCTGTATTCTCTGGAATTTTATTATTCTCTCATTCTCTGTTTCTCTTTTTTATCTTTATATCAATTATCTACTGTCTCCTTTCATTCTGCAAGTCTTCCCTGAACGAACCCACTTGCTTATATGGATTTAAACTCCACTTCTAGCCAAATTAATCTTAGATTTATCAATCTTTCATATTTCTGATGTCCAATTTCACATTTTATTTTTTTCCAGTATCTCTATTGCAGTCCCACAAAGCCAACAGGTTGAAAACAGGTCTAATTTTCTTCCTGAAACCTTATTGACTACCTTTGTTCTTTGCTGTGGTGTTTAATTGTTCTTCTTGTCTTTAAAACACAAAACAGTCAGGATATTGTTTTGACTTTTCCTTTCCTCACTGCAGACAGACTGTAAGCAAAGCCTACTGCACCCTTCTAAAATTTCTTGCTTTTCTTCCCCTACTAACAAATTGTCGATCTGCACACTTTGGTTTGGATCCTTTAGATGCTTATCTCTGTAATATTAACAGTATTCTCCTCAAGTCTAGAGGCAATTATGACAATAGAATTATTTTTTTTGCCTACGATTTTGATTATGGGCTTTTTTTTTGGAAGTTATAGCACAGATTTTCCTAATTCTTTATGGCTCACTTTTAATACTCTTGCAATCTCTTGAATGCAAACATAACACAAAGAACGATAGCTTTCTTCGTCACATTCTGTTTTTCCCCTTTATTTCTTCCCTTCTCTTCAATACCGATATTTTCAGTATTACTTGCTTCTGTAAAGAGCTGCCAAAGGAAGTAATTGCCTGTGTACTACACACAATCATGTTGGTTTGTGAAGCTCAGAAGCCATTCCACATATTCCTGGACCCTCTCTTCTACTGGTCTTTCAGATGTCCTTGTCTTCAGTAGCTTTCCTTTAGTTTTCAGATCTTTATGAATAACATATCTTTGGTCTCACTTATAGGACAAAAATGAGTATTAGTCCAAGCATGTATATCACTGAGACTTGTCATCAAAATCAAATGAGCTGATCTTTACAATACAGTTTTATTTCATGCATGACTGATTATACTATTGTCACTTTCTTCTGTAGTTCTCACTCGTGACTTTCCTATGTATTGAAAATAAATTAAACTAGAATGTTACCTGCAAACAGGCTGTCATTATACCTAATTTATAAGCACCTTGTGGAAATCTAAAATAAAACAGAATTGTGTTTGCCTTTCAGAATCATGCTTACTTCTGTAATTCAAATTAGTACTCCTGGGAAGACAAATATTTTTGATGTTATAGTAGACACACTCTATTACTACCTGCTGTGGTTAACTGGAATGCCAGTGGATAGCAGTAGCTTGCCAGCCGGCTCTGGAAAAGGACACAGTGGCAAAGAGATCAATCCAGAGTAGCTGTGAGATGAAGCATAAGGGAAACCTTATCCTTTTAATAATATGCATGAAAGCACTGAGTGGATTGATCTTCCTGGCTGAAGAATGAAATCTTCCACATCCCCAATTGTACATACATAATCATTGGCCATCAATATGCTTTATAACCATCTGCTTAGATGGCATCACTCCTGTTCAACGGGTGATATGACAGTTAACTTGGCTACAAACGTCAGCTCTGTTTCTTGGCAGCCTTAAGCTCCACAAGAGCCTTTTTTCCTGTTGGAAAGAGTATCACTTTAACCTCCAAATTTTGTCACATCAGTCACTGTTGTTCATACCATTATGCCAAAAATTCAGCGTGAGAGAAATACTAGTAAACATTTTTGTAACCAAAAGAGAGCACATGCAGAGCATATAAAAAGTGTAATAGCTTGCCTTATATAAATACTTACAGTATCTTTACAAAATAACCTTCCTGGCAAAAAAAGGATGCCAGAAGATCACACTAAACAAAATGGAGATAGGCTTATAAAATATAAAATGTGATCTGATTTATGTTTACCTTCTCACATAAGAGGAAGAGCAGAAAATGAAGAATCCTAACTGTTCACACTTGTCTTCATAGAATTAAAACCCACATTTATCCTGCCCCCCCCCCCCAGGCTATGTCTTTATTCTCTTCTGAGATTATTTTAATATTCTCTCAGAAAACTTTTAGATTATTTTCTTTAGTATAACATGGAAAGTCAATTTTTAAAGCCTTAAAAATCTATGTGGAGTAGAAAGAACTACTCAGATCAATACTTTTTACTTCAACATTTAAGCATCCCAAATTTTGGAAAAAGCTTACTTTCTGATTTAGAGGAGGAAGATAATCTGAAGAAAAGCCCCCTCAACTGAATATTGCTGCAAGTATATTTTTTTTTATATATTTACTGAAATTATGAGATATGATTATAAGCAATATTTTAAACACGAGGCCTATGCAAGGCAAATGTTGTCTTTGGAAGCGGAATCCATTTGGCACAATGGAAAGTGTAGTCAAAAACTAAATTGCACCAAACTCATTTAAGAGGTGTTGGACAATTTTTGAAAGAAAAGAAACATTATATAGGAAAAAATAATTTAAAATTACTTAGCCTTTTTTATTATGAGTACTAATATGTGTGTGTATGTGAAACAAATATTTTTTTTTTCCTTTTCATCATTTGTCAGAAGGACTTGGCTCCAAATTTGGTAAGATTGATTTTCCTGTAGAAAATTTTATTTAAATTTTATCTATTTCTGTAACTTAAGTGCTGGAGTTGATACAAACTAGTCTCCTTTCTTTTCAAGCACGAAGAGTTGATAATATGGAGCAAGTCTACTAGTATAAATTTCTTCAGAAGCCATTTTGTATTTCTTCAATGGACTATTTTTATTTTTTGATAGATATCTCTAGATTAATATAGTAATGCATTGGAAATAATAATAATAAAAAAGTGTACTCTGTATTAATTTAAAGTGCATGCTTATTACCGTGAAAACTGCAACTTTTTACTTTTATTGAAAATTCAGATAAGCTCAGCAGTTGCTGGGTATTTCTTTGGATTTCAAGGTTATTTTTCAGTTAGAGATTTTTAAATTAATTTATCACTAATAATTGATAATTGATAGTTCTTTGAAACACAGGGAATGATTAAACTATTTGCACAAGTTAGTCTTTTTTTCTTCTCACAGATTTTTTTTTTCACATTTAACATGAAAATGGTTCTTCCTATGTTAGTGCAAGAACATGCTCTGCTGGGATAGGAGTTCCAAAAGTCTAGAAGTAGATGAAATTTGTTTGCATCCTTGCAGTAGAGGATAAGTTGCTGTAATCTATGAGTGACCACCTGTGTTGAAGCAGCTTGGGTTCCCACAGTAGCCTTGGCCAACAAAGTGGTGGAACTCTCGTTTTATGCTGAACTTGGATGATGATTCTTTTTCCTGCCACAGAATACCATGTCATAGGCTCTCATAGGTCTCACCATGGGCGTGTGGCCCTTGTGTTCCCCTTGCAGTCATTCCTGTTTTTTTGGTGGGTTGATGATGGTGCATATGCTCAGGGAGTAGAATCATAGAATCATTTAGGT
>NW_008587942.1:0-2076 GCF_000691845.1 Merops nubicus
GTCTTGAAACCTCTCCCCTTTATATTGCCAAGGCGGACGGGGGCATCACCTGCGGGTGCACCCGTGTCCTGGTGTTCCCATCACTCCTGGGTGCCCCATCCATGGGGTCCCTCCCATGCCAGGAAGGGCATCAAGTATCTACAGCCCCCCCAAACTGGGGAGGGGGCAAGTCCGGCCTCTGTCTTTCCCTCCCTGGGCTCCAGCCTCTGTTGGAAGGGAGGGGGGATGGGGGTGGGCAGCAGGAGCTGCCCCAGCTTCCCATCACCACCTCACGATGATATTAAAGGTCTTGAGGAAGTGGTTTGGAGGTGTCTGGGTCTCTGCTGGCCACAGTGGCCAGGGTGGGGGACAGTAGGAGCTGAGTGGCCCATGGGTGCAGTGGGACAGCACCAGGTGCATCCGCTGGTGAGCCGATGGGTGATGCCAGGCTGCTTCTAGGGATGGAGTGGTGGCACCCCAGCCCAAGGGTCCTCTGCCTAGCCCTGGGATCACTGAGCCCTGCCCAGGACACCATGCTAGCGCTGGAGTGTTGGCACACCGGGATGGGTGAGCTGGGTGCCAGCAAGGACCAGAGTGGCCAAGAGTGGTGGCTGCTTCAGAGGAAGAGGGGGAGCAGCAGAGGGGGTGTTGGGGGGCAGGAGAGCCCGATGTTGGGTTTGGATCCTTGATGGATGGCCACCATGGGTCACTGGGGCTGTGTGTGGGGGTCAGTGAGATGGACGCTGCCCTGGGGACTGCCAGTGGCACCTGCCGGGGGCTGTGTGGGGCCGGTGCAAGGTGTGGGGTGCAGCCTGTGGGCCAGGTCCTTCCCAGCAATGTGTCCCACAGCCCTGTGCTTGCTGCAGTCATGGCCGCCCCATGCTACAGCCATGGCCAAGCCCACCCTGAACCCACAGCCAAGCCCACCGTAAACCAAACCCACACCAGACCTATGGCTACACCCACCCTAAATCCATGAACAAAGCCATTCTACACCCATGGCCAAACCCATGGCCAAGACCACTCTAAGGCCATGGCCAAGCCCATGACCAAGGCCACCCTAAACTTACACTCAAGCCGATGCTAAACTGTGCCCAAACGTGCCCTAGACCCATGGCCAAACCCATCCTAAGTCCATGGCCAAACCCACCCTATCCCTGTGGCCAAGCCCACCCTATCCCCATGGCCAAGCCCACCCCAGACCCATGGCCAAGCCCACCTGAAGCCATGGCCAGAGCAGGCTCCTCCTTGGCTCACGGCAGCCCTGGGAATTGCTCTCTGAGACATGTGGCAGCCCCACAGCATGAGACTGGTCCCAGGGTGTCCACACCCTTAGTCCTGCCACGAAAACCATTCGAGGTCCACCTCAGTGTTGGGACTGTGCTTGGAGTACAGCTGGGTTGGCAGGAGGTGACTTGGTCCCTCTGCCTAGTCCACATCCCCAGGGAGGCAGGGTTGCAGGGATGCAGGGACAGAGAGATGTAGGGATGCACAGATGCAAGGATGCAGGAACATAGGAACACAGGGATGGGGGAATCAGGGATACAGGAATGAAGGGATGCAGGGACACAGGGATGAAGGGAATTAAGCATGCAGGGATGAAGGGATGTAGGGATACAGGATGCAGGGACAGAGGGATGCAGGCATGTTGGGAAGGATGCAGGGATGTGGAGATGCAGGGTTGCAGGGACGGAAGGGTGCAGGGATGCAGGCATGTTGGGAAGGATGAAGGGACATGGATGCAGGGACAGAAGGATGCAGGCACGTTGGGTAGGATGCAGGGATGCAGGGACAGAGGGATGCATAGGTGCAGGTATGTTG
Organism: Merops nubicus; assembly: GCF_000691845.1. Lineage (NCBI taxonomy): Eukaryota > Metazoa > Chordata > Aves > Coraciiformes > Meropidae > Merops > Merops nubicus. The sequence goes on from NW_008587942.1 coordinate 1,801, forward strand.
GGAAGGATGCAGGGATGTAGGCATGCAGGTGGGTTGGGAAGGATACAGGGATGCAGGGATGCAGGTGTGTTGGGAAGAATGCAGGGATGTGGGGAGGGATGCAGGGATGCGGGGAAGGATGCAGGGATGTGGGGATGCGGGGGCCTGGCTGGGCTCCCAGGGCTGGAGCATCGCTCCTTGCTGATCTGCCTGTGGCGGTGGCCCTGGGGGGGTGTCCCAGCGCCCCTTCCCCGCGCCGAGCCCGGGGGCGGGCGGTGAGTCACGCGTGGGGGCGGG
>NW_008587943.1:0-14492 GCF_000691845.1 Merops nubicus
CAGGTGGGTCCCCCGCATCCCGCCTGCCTGCGAGCTGCAGCGCGGCGGAGCCTCCGGCGTGTCCTAGCCTTAGAGTAAAGGAATTTTGGTCTTCTGGTACTTCAAGCACCAGCACGCTTTCGAGAGTTCTCTGTCTGTGTGTTTGTTTTCCCCGACCGTGTTTTTTTTTTGTGGGTGAAAAGCGAGTTGTGCAGGGCGAGGAGGCAGAGCCCCCTCACCAGAACTTGTTAGCACACAGCCTCTCACTCCAGATTCTTAGTCCTTAATTATTAGGCATTTACCTTTTCTTTTTTTTTTTTTTAAATCAAAAAATCCACAAATCTCATGGTGACATTTCACAAATTGTGAAATTGTCCAATACTGGTGAGGCCACAGCTTGAGCACTGGGGTCCCGTTTGGGTGCCGCAGGATAAGAAAGACCTTGAGGGGCTGGAGTGGGTCCAGAGAAGGGCAACGAAGCTGGGGAGGGGTCTGGAGAACATGGCTTGTGAGGAGCGACTGAGGGACCTGGGGGTGTTTAGCCTGGAGAAGAGGAGGTTGAGGGGAGACCTTCTGGCTCTCCACAACTCCCTGAAAGGAGGTTGGAGTGAGGTGGGGGTTGGTCTTTTCTCCCAAGGAACTAGTGGTAGGATGAGAAGAAATGAGCCAAAGTTGCACCAGGGGAGGTTTCGTTTGGATATTAGGCAGAATTTCTTTCCTGGCAGAGTGGTGAGGCATTGGCCCAGGCTGCCCAGTGAGGTGGGGGTGTCCCCATCCCTGAAGGGGTTCAAAAAAATGTGTAGACATGGCACTTGGGGACATGATTTAGAGGTCATGGTAGTGCTGGGTGGATGGTTGCACTTGATGATCTTAGAGGGCTTTTCCAACCTTAGTGATTCTATGATTCTATAAATGCACTAGGTAGGAAGGTTTTAAGCATCACTAGTGTATGTGTGCAGGGAGCTAAATGAAGAAAGTCAAGAAGGTTGATGCCTTTCCAGTGCTGTCAGTTTTTAATGCTGTTTGTAGCTCATCTTTTTAGACACTGTACATATCTCTTCATTTTTATGCCTAAAGTATAGCCAGCAAGCAAATCTGTGCCTCACAGAATACTGCTTCTGTTAACAGACACCCCAGCTATCTGGGCCTTCTTTGTGTTTTCATGGAATTTTGTGAGCTATTTTGTGGTTTTATACTGGAAGAGAGAACAAAAATGTTTTAAACACTTCTTCTCTACTTCTTTAAAAATTATGTTTGCTGGGGAACTTGAGCTAGTAGGTGTTCAAGCTATCACTGTGTGAGCTTGCCTTTTTAAAGTTGCGTTAGTTGGACACTTGAAAGGTAATAAATATTAAATATTGGAAGTAGGCATTTTGAGAAAGTCTTTCAGCTCCAGTCTTGTTTAATTTTTGGAGTTTTTGCAGGTTTTATGGAACAATATGAGTTGCAGAGCTGCTCAGTTATCTATCAAAAGAACTATTAGGAAAAAAAAATTGTTTCCCTCCTAACTATCATCACTTTAAATTTTACTTATTAAAATTATTTTTCTTCCCTTGTTGACTTGGAAAGCAAAGAAACAAGCCAACCCTTCAATTCCTAAACCTCTCCTGCTTGACACAAGCAACATATGCTGGTCAACTCTACCAATGAAGCTCACATAGATCAGTAAACAAAGTGAATAAAATAAATTACTTCCTTTCATGTAAATTTTTGAAAACAAAACAATTTGTAGTAGCATTAAGTAGATAATTTGAAGTATTTTTTTGAGTAGAATTAGACTGTAGTGATATACCATTTACTCTTCAAATTCAAAACTGAGACAACCTGTGCTACTTATCTAGTCAGAATAGTATTTTTGTTTCTTTAAAATACATATTGATTGCAGTATTTGAAGTTTGGGGAGGGGATTTTACTCTTTTTGGGGCTGAGGATCAAACAGCTTCAAAAGATGTTATTGTTATGGTGTTAGGAAGGTATATTAGTCTCTGGCATAACTAAAATGTGTGTTGTCCTTGGTGTCCTTCTTCTAGAAGGCAAGTTTTGGTATAATTATAATTGTCTCTCTAGACATGTAACTTTCTATATTCCTATGATCATTAGACAGGGATTTGAGCTAGACATTATCAATTTTCTTAATGCTCTGTTTTTCAGAGGCTTTTTCATATACTGTAGAGCAAAGCTATAGTCCAGGCTCACAGAATTAATTCATTAATAATAAACTTCAGCTTGATGGCTGTGGTTGGTTGTGTGATGCAAGTCATCATGTTTAGATACTCTAAGATTTGGATTAGTCAAGGTGTATTGAAAATGCACAAAACGTCATTATAACCACAGTAAAACTGCTTTTATTCTAGGAGTCCTGAGTACTAAAGGATGTCCAGAATGTTTGCTTTCAGAAGAATATTCTCTGAAGCCCCTGATTTTATCACAAATGGTAAGAAAAGTTACTGTTGCTTCCTGCGACCTTGAACTAAGAGAACAACATTTTTCTCAAAAAAGTTGTAACCTTTGTAAAAGCACATGAAGTCTTTGGCTCAGCTTGTACACAAGAACTGTGCAGCTCCTCTCCTCTTGCAGTTCCTGCTAATGTGACACTAATATGGGAGTGTTTGGAGGGGCTTTGTTTACTGTTACCTGCTGCTTAATGAATGCCAAGGCTTGTTTTTCAATTTCAGTGTAATTCTTCAGTTGAAAAGGTGGTTACACACAGAATCATAGACTCGTTTAGGTTGGAAAAGATCTTTAAACCATGTCCCTCAGCACCACATCTACAAGTCTTTTAAACCCCTTCAGGGATAGAGACTCCACCACTACCCTGGGCAGCCTCTTCCAGGGCTTGACAACCCTTTTGGGGAAGAATTTTTTCCTAATGTCTAATCTAATTCTCCTCTGCTGCAACTTGAAGCTACTTCCTCTTGTCCCTTGTTACCTGGGAGAAGACCCTGACCTGACTTCACTCCAGCCTCCTGTCAGGAGCTGTGGAGAGCCAGAAGGTCTCCCCTGAGCCTCCTTTTCTCCAGGCTCAACACCCCCAGGTCCCTCAGCTGGTCCTCACCAGACTTGTGCCCTGGACCCTTCATCAGCTTCCTTTCCCGTTTCTAGACATGTTCCAGAACCTCAATGTCCTCCTTGTATGAGGAGCCCAGAGCTGAACCCAGGATTTAGGGTGCAGCCTCACCGTGGCACAAGATTTGTTGAAAAAACGAAAACCTTTTATAGACTTTTATTTTTCCTTTTCATATGCCAGATAATGAAATAGACATTAATTTATATGGAACTCTTTAATACTTAGAATTAAAAGCCTTATTTCCTTTTGATTTGTTTGTTGTGCCTTACATGGAGTGGAAACTTGTCTCCAGGGCACCCGTATGGTGATAGTGTGTGTCTAAGGACAGAATCAAACCATGCTGTGACAGGATTGCAGCAATGTCTCTGCATGACTCAAAGCAGACCTTGTGACCTGAACAAAGTCTCAGAAGTATGGTGGAGTTCTCCACCATCAAATAAGGTTAAGAAAAAGGTTTTTACTTTCCTAACTTGCCTTTATGACTCTTCATAGGCTTTGGTTATTGATGGATTGTACTTGAGAAAATTCAGCTCTTCATTTCCACAATCAGTGCTATGAGTGTTTAGTTCTGTGTGTGGGTAATCCTGAATTGTTTGAGATTAGCAGTTTAACTTGTTTAACAAATGAACAGATTAACAAACTTAAACACGTGTAGTTTCACTACTGCTGCTTTGGCCATAAATGGGGAGAATACACTTAATCTGCACTTAGAACATATACTGTTCATTTGAACTGTGCTTCTAGGGTTTTTGTCACTAAACAGTTGAGTTCTTGACTACAGTGTCCAGATGATTCTATGGTAGAGTTCTAAACATACTTTTTTGTTCCAGATGATTCTGCAGTAGATATCTTAACACGTTTAGTTTCAAGGCCTTGTGTAAGTGTGTGGAGATGTTTACATTTGTGTATTCAGCAATTCCATCCACTTCTATTAATTTGGCCACTGATACTAGAGGCTTTGACGTATGATTTTTCTGCTCTTCTTCTGAAGGACTATCCTAAAAAAGTTGCAGTGCAAGAAGATCCTTCTCTGCTACTAGAAAATAGCAGAAAATGCAAGGGTAAGTCACACTGATACTGCTACAGCCCCTTTTTTCTGTAAGAAAACTGTTAGAGGAAAAGGGAGCTTTAATTTTTTCTTAGGTATTTTACTTCAATGTAGAAACTTTTGAGTGAAAATATTCAAAAGTTTCTTTGATAAAAAGATAGTGTCATTTCCATTCTTAAATTATGCAAATTTTATTCCGGTCTTGCAGGCATTGTACTAATTTATGAAGCTCTTTTGATTAACTGAGAGGGAATTCTGGTCCCCCTCCAGTCCTAGTGCACCAGAATTTTTAGATTGCTTTTACTAGTTGAACTGTTTGTGTCTCTGAATAGAGAATCTTGGGGGGAGACCTTGTTTGGATGCATTTTTCTCATGTGGGTAGTTGTACTACAAATGCATATTTTTCTGCAAGCAGCCTATACAGTAAAAAGATACTTTTAATCCTTAGGAATCTAAGAAATCATGTTGACACCTTTTCCTTTGACTTCTGAATATGCCAGTCAGGTTCAATCCAATTTGGGGAAGCGAAGACTTTTTAAAGAAAATACACTTCTGCAGGTTTCTTGGATATCTATGGCTGTGTAGTGGAAGAAACACAAATCAATACCCCCATTTAAGGCCAGAAATGAATACTTTGGTTTCCTCTTTTATGCTGACAGAGGCAGCAGCTGGCTGGCATTTCAGCATCTGTGTGTAACTGACAGCAGAGAAACACCAAATCTGCCACATCTTGGGTTGTTACCTCTGCCCAGCAAACAGAGGGTGAGGGAAAGCCTGCAATTCTTTGGCATAATTTAAAGCTATTAAGAAAGATCTGTTGCAATTTGTGATTATTGTGGGGAAATACTCATATCACAGTTCTATTTTTTTTTTTAATTAAAGCTTTTTCAAGTTAGAATTCGCAGGGTTTTATTGAATGGGTTGTCTAAGCTCTAGTTACTATTTATATGGAATTTTCCCCCAAATTTTATGAAGGTAAGGTATTGTTATTTTCACAGCATACTGAGATAGATTTTATTGACACCAGCATTCAATACAATATAAAATTGTGCTAAATGAAGCCATGATTTAAGTCCGCTACTTAGCAAAATGAAAAATTTTGCAGCTGCAATGTGGTTGATGCAGGCAATAGATGTTTTGTCTTTCCTTACAGATGATGTCTTTATTTCTCAATATGCTACTGGCCAGAAGGAGGCTTTAAGAGCAGTATTAAAGCAAAAGTAAGTATGTGGTGCTGTTAGTGTCTCAGCTCAGCTCTTTATGTGCAGATATACCATTATGCTGCTGCTTCAGTTTCTGCCAAAATGCATAGCTGGAAAGGAGAAGGTGTTTTGTAGTGCTCTCTGTTTTTCTGTCTCTGAAGGTGTTTTCAGTTTATTTTATCATTCAGAGCTCACTGGAATATCGTGTTTATTTTGCATATTTTTGGTAATGCTTTGATTTAATGATTTCATTATATAAGAATCAGGCAAGACCTGCTCTGATAGGTGATTTATTTTGTGCCAAAACCATATAATATTTCTAAAGACAGGTAAGGAAACACCCTGATTACCCTTAGGCTAGAAATCTTGAGCATCAAGAATTGAGTTAGACTTTGCTGATATGGAGAAAACAATGCTATTTACAGGCACTTGTTTATTTTCTTAGAACTCAGAACACTCCTGTACTTAAAGAGGTGAAGGTGCAGCTCTTAGGAAATGCCTCCACAGAAAAAAGGGAAAGCATTGGTCATGACACCAGGCCAGCACACAGGGAAGTTGATTCTGCAACAACTGTTGCAGCAGCAACTGCTGCAGCAATTGCCACTACAGCTCCACTTCTTAAAGTAAGTAGCTTGGGATATTATTAGTTCTTGGTCCACTTAGAATAGTAGATGTTCTAAGCAAGCCTAAAATTGTTGGTACTATAGCCAGAGAGACTGAAAGTGCCTGCTTGCTGTTTTCTGTGGGTTAGTCATCTCAGACTTACTGACCCATATACCAGAGAAAACCAATTTGCATTTGGCTAAATGGGCAAATGGACAGAGACCATTTGACTTATCTTTTAAAAGAATTTCATATTATTTCTAAACCACCAAACATTAGGGCTGACTGGGATTTTATTTCTATTCTTTGGGAAGCAGATTGTTCCAGGGTGATGGGAAGGATGTTTTGTTCTCTTCATGTATGCACATCTTTTGCAGGAAGGTTTTTTCCCTTTCTTTCTTTTCCTCTCTTGCAGGTTCAGAACGATTTAGAAGCAAAAGTTAACTCAGTTTCAGCATTACTTCATAAACTGCAGGAGACAGACAGACAACTGCAGTGTGTTGCTGAACAGCAAATAAATATGAAGATTCACCACGAGAAGCCCCACTGCCATGAAAGGGTCAGTGAGCTTGAGAAACAAATCAATGCTTTCATGGTGCAACGGATCCAGCACTTGGAAAAGTTACAGGAGCAACAAATGAATATCCAGGTATCTAAGTAACAGGGCAGAAGCTTTAGTTTAATTTCTTCTGTATCTCAGTGTTAATGTTACAAAGATTCTTAGTGTCAGAAAGAAAGAAAGATTCAATGCCCAGCATGTGACCTTAGAGCTTTTTTGGCAATGGTTTTATTTCTGGTTCTGTCACAGATATCTAATCCCCTCACACCCCCCCTTAATTTTTGTGTCTGTGCAAAGTAAATGCAAAAATTTTAAAATGCTCATTTCCCCTGAGAAGTTGTTTAGACCTTTGTTAGTTGAGGAAACTTTGATTTAATAAATAGCCAGTCAAATTAAAAATCTAAGAACAGTTATAAATTCTTCAGAGAATCCTGTGTGCTTTTTGGAAGGCAGACTAATGTCCAAGCATGGCTGTGTTCCAGGGTTACTATAAATTACTTCTCTCTCAAACACCATGTCAAAATCTGATTAATATGATTACGTGCTTAAAGCTTTCATGTTTAAAGTTTTACTTGGGAAAACCAATGCATATATCAGAAATACTTTGTAATTTTGTCTCTCAGTCCCATCTCATTAGCTCTGCAGTCAACATGGGTGGCTTACAGCAAGTTCAGGTCCTGTCCTCCAGTCACATGCCAAAACAGCCTGAGCAGCCAGAGCAGCAGTTGCTTACTGATGGAGTCCCTTCGTGTCGGAGGAGTTTATTTCCCACCAGGGGTGCACCTGCCCAAGGTGAAGACAAATTCTTAAGATCTTACATCCAGTGTTAGTTCTGCATTAATTTGCTTTCTGTTAATATTGAATTGTGTATCCCATCATTAATGAGTAGTAAATTTCTTCTGTAGAGTTGATTTTATTGCCTAATATACTATATAATATATGCTACTTACTCTGAAGATGTTCCATCTTATATTAAAGTGAGAGTTTATTTACTAAGTGCTTAGTCTGCACCTGTATTTAACCTAAAATAATCTCTGTGGAAGCTTGTAATGAGCTAGCTCATACTATGGTTGGGGATTTTTTGATCCTTTTGTAATAGCACTTGTAAGAATGAAACTTTCTTTCAGTTTGCTTTTTAACTAGTTTTGCAATTCTGTGGAAAAATACATAATATTGGCATGGCTTTTTTTTCTATATTTGTTTTCCTATGAAGAAAATTATTAACATTTAAATAACGTGTTTGTTTTTTTTTGTTTTCCTGGAGCATATTCAAGCCAATTTCAGAGTCATGGGATCGATACACAAAAATCTCCTCTAAAGACACCAGTTCCTCGGAGATGTGCGCCAGAACCTGTATCAAAAAGTTTGAAAATCTTAAAGAAAGAAAACCCTGTAACAGAAAAGGAAAATATTCCCAAATCCAGAAGTGAAGGTACTGCAGGTAAGACACTCCTGTCCTCCACTGGCCTGAAAGGCATGGCCTGAGGTTTGCTTTCTGTGGGGCTCATGTTTTCTGAGCACTTGAGTTGACGACACTTCAGTACACGTATTCAGAAAATTTGAAAACATGTTTAGAAAGGGTTAGTTTTGTGGATAAGTCACTTACTCTTAATGAACTACAGGCTTAAAGACTATAGTGTCTCAACATGATTGCTCACAGAAATATTTTCTGAGATGAAGAATGATCATTCATTATCAAGTTTAAGGAAGATTATATAGAATAATTAAAAGATTGGGATCTACTCAAGTCATTAGCATTGGTTGAATTGATTTTTTTTTTTTTTTTTCATAAAACCATGTGTTCATAGGGTCTCTGGGCCATCACAATGAAAATAACATCTGTAACATAAAGGAAGTAATTTCCTTTTACTACTTTTGATCCATTCAGTGGCACAAAACTCAGTTTTTAAGATTTCATCAAACAAGACAGAGGAAGAAAAAAACCTGTGGACAGAATGTTTCTCTGTGACTCAGTTAATTGCTGTCACAGTTTCCTTCATCTATTTTCTGACTTTGCTAATGTAAAGCAGTCATAGTAAGACTGATTAATGTGCGTGGTATAATGTGACTTGTCTTACCTGAAATAAGTCTGTATTTTAAAATTTAAAAAAGGGTTTTTACTATCTGTGGTGATTATTACATAATGTTGAAACATTTGGAAAGGAGGAGAAAATGTTAAATGTATTAAAGAAACTTAACAGTAAGTGTCACTGGTTTTTTTTCTGCCTTAGGTGAAGGGAGACTTCTTGAGCATATTCTGAATTCTCAAGAAAAGCCACCAAGGCAAACTGAGTTTTCTGAGAAGGCAACATTAAACAGTAATAAAATGAGCAGGCATTCTGAGAGAGACAGGTAAATAACCATAACAATCCAAGATTGAGGATGATTTGTTTGTTTTAATGAAATCGAGAAAAGTATATTAGATATTGGTGGTGTAATGGAGACATTGCATTGTAATAGAGTCCTTGAGTCTGACAAAGCTGTGGTGGAAGTAAAACACCAGAGCACTGGTACCTCCAGGCTACTTCTGCATTTGTTGTACTGAAGCTAGATGAGAGCTTGTTGCAGAGGACAGTTCATAACACATTTCTCAGAGGCCAGTGAGTGTCACTGGGAGTGCTTTTCTCAGTCTGATTCTTCTAGTGTAGCAGCTTGGAGAGTAGGGTTGGGAGGACAGCTGTGCAGGCATTGTGTTTTGGGATTGTCCTTGGCAGGGGGACTTCAAGCTGCCTGCTTGTGTGAGCTGTGTGAGAACACTTTGGGAAGGAGAGCATGCACCTAACGATTTCTAAGCAGTAGGGTGGGTGAGGAAGTGTTCTTAGCCATCCAGTCTGAAACATATTTTTCACAGGCAGTAGTTCCATGTCATAATTTCACTAATGTGATGAGAAAGGGGTACATACATAGTGTCTTATTTGTGATAATATGGACAAAAATGTTAATTGCTTCAAATGGTGGGGTATCCAAAGTTTAAGTATTACCCTGCTAGATATGCATTTTAGATGTAGTTTCACTGTTGAATATGCAAGGATACAGCTCAAGGTGCTAAGTGGTAGACAGAAAGGTTATGGGGTTTCCTCTGTGAAAAAGCAAATTCCATTTTATGTGAAGGTTTGGTATTCTTGCACTTTAAATTCATGCTTGGTTTCACAGTTGGCCAGTTTTTTGGGTCATATGAGGAGCCATGAGACTTTTTAATCAAGAGTGTTTCTCCTGTCAGGGGTACTGCTTTGCGTACAGACTCACTCCCTGCTATTGAAAGCTCCTTCCAAAATGGCAGCTCAGCTGAGAAAACAGTGAAAAAGGCAAGTGATTTACTTCAGGATCTTGGCCAGCTGAGAAGAGAAATGCAAGACATGCTGCAGGTAAAGTCCATCTTATCAGAACAGGTGGAATCAGATAGAATAGATTCAAAGAGCATGAATAAGGGGAATAAAAAATATGGAGAAGAACTTAGAGGTGTGGTATCAGTACAAGTGCCTGGCATACTTCAGTGTATTGTGCTGATAGTTTTGTAACTTTGGTGCTAGAAAAGTTCTGTGCTGGCAACACGTTGCTTGTCTCTGGCTTTTGACAATTGAGGCTTTTATCTGTTTGCTAACCTGGTTCCATGTGGAAGCAAAGTACACCTGATCATTTAGCCTGTCTGCTGTGGTCCTCTCTGTGCCTGTAGGAAAGAGGAAAGACTTGAACATTCACAGGTTTGTGAATTGGCTTGGAATAGTTGTTTCTACTGGCTCATTTTTGTGGTTGAAGGTTTCAGCTTGCATATTTCCCTAAAAACACTTGGTGTTACTAGTTAGTTGCTGCTGTATCTTAAGCTTCATCTGCCATATTCTGCAGTATAGCTGTTGAATTATTTCATATATTTTGTAAGTGGATTACACATTTAACTGTTACTACTAGTAGGAGAACTGATGCTGTGTGCCCCATTGATTTTGGAAATATTTGCTTACCACCATTGCAAAAAACTTATATTGAATAATTAACTTCAAGGACCTTAAATTTATTTAATTAAATTGCCTTAGTATAGGCAGCAGAGAATGGGATGAAATAGGAGAAGAAATGGCAGGTGAGAAAGATACAGCTGACATGGATTCAAATACATTCTTAGGAAAAAGTTCAGTAGGAAGACAGAGATGATGACTCCAGCAAATGTGGGGTTGAGTCAGTTAGATACTTAGCTATTGACTGCTCACATTTGAGAGATCTGTAGAGTGAGAAGAAAAATGCTTGAGATAAATGACCAGTAGCTTTGTTGTACAAGCAAATGAGAGCCCTGGATTAGTGAGGCAGGTTGTGAGGGAACAGAAGGTGGAGCTCTAAGCCAAAAGAAACGTGCAGCGAGGTTCAGTCGTTCACAAGGAATTCAGTTGCACATTTAAATTGCTCTACAGTAAATTTTACCTTGACAGATCTGTTTTAGATAAGTTTCAGGAGCTCTTCTCCTGTCTTTTTAGGAAGCAAATTCATGGAAGTCAGACATGAATGAACTTCTTAAGGTATACCTTGAATTTTTATGTTTGGTTTTTTGTTTTTTTTTTTAATACTGTAACACTGAAACTTTCTTACATGCTTGCAATGTGATAACACTACAGTAACTATTGCATACTTGTATTTTTTTGAGAAGGTTGCCATTACGTACATTTTTTAAATTAAGATGTAACTTGTCTTTTCTGTTTAATTCTGATTTGATAAAATAGTAGCTTTAAAGTCAAAACTAATTTGTGCTCTGTGAGGGTTTGTTTTTTTTTTTTCCTACTCATATAGCTGATGCTTTCAGAGTCTACTCAATTTGGGGTATTTTGGTTTTGTCTGGGGGTATCTTTTTCTTTACATACGTGTATCACTTTTTAATTTTTTTTTTTTGTTTCCTTCCTGGACAATGAAGTACTTTACATGGGGACCTCTGGGTTTCATCAGGAGCATGAGGATGAGTGTGAGAACTAATAGCTGTGTGGCTCCTTGTTTCCCGTGTACTTGTGTCCCTTCCTTTTGTATTTAGCAGCTAATACATGCTTGATTTTTATCTCTATAAAAAGGTTCTACAAAGTAAAAGGCTAATAGTTGCTTCGTTGTTTCTTATCAAAAATAGAACTTGGCAAATAAGGATCGTGGTGCTGTTGAGGGGTTTATTCTGTTGTTAAAACTTAAGTATGTGCTTGTTGTTTCTTGGGGTGGGTTGATGCCAAATGAGTGCATATATTTAGAGGAATTTGGGGTTTATTAGGCTTTTAATTATACTTAAATACTTTTACATGAAGAGAATTGCATGTGATACTTAACTTCATGTGTCTAATTGCCATTTTTTTCACATGCTTATTAGCTTCATTAGCATTGCCTCTCATAAATAATTTTGAGAGCTTGTAGACATCTTTCCAGTTGCTTGACTTTTAAATATATTCACAATATACTGAATGTTCTTGAGTAATTGAAATGAATGTTGGTACATGTGGACGGTGTTTCATAGGATGGACATTGGTGTGATAAGTTAATAGAAATTCTGCTCAGTGTGTAGAAAATTAAAATTATAATCTCTGATTAAGAGCTAGAGGTTCTGTTTCAATTTCAGTCAAAGAAGCTTGCTCTTGCATCTGATCTTCCTGAACATCGTCAGCTCAATAAACCATCCATCCTTCAAAACATTAAAGTGCCCAAGTCTATACTAAGAGATGCTGAAAGGATTTTGAGAGGAGTTCAAAACAATAAAAAAGTTCTTGAAGAAAATTTGGAAGCCATAACGTGTGCGAAAGATGGGGATGCCATGTACACTTTCATTAATGCCCTGACTGCAAACAGGTTAGAGCCTGTAATTCAATGCTTTGTGTGACTCCTCATTGTATGTGCTCACCTTTTATCACCTCTCTTTCAATTTTTTTAATTCTATGCATTGAAGAACTAGTGCACTTCCCTGAGGAAAATACTTATTGACTTTTCTCAGCAATCATTAGGTGATTCTATTGAACCTGAAATGTTTTTTGACCCTCCTGATGTGAACTGAATTTTTTGACAGGTTCCTGTTACTTCATGGTAAATCTGAATTCTGAGACTTTATCCTCTGGGCTAATTGCTCTGATGTCATCAAGTGTGGGCATTTAGGTTTTGTAGACAAAGTTGCATTGATAAGAACATTAAAGAGTTATTTCATCATTCAGAACAGAAGAGACTTCATAAGCCTGTAAATGTTACAGAATTTGTCATCCTGCAGCAGGTCTTTAGCTTCTGAACTTTTCCTTTGTTAGTTGTGTTAAATACTCCTGCTTGAATCATAATGAAAGTTTTCCTATTAAAATGCAACTTAATCTTGTGTTTTCGTGAGGAAGGTCACTCTTCCCTTCACATCAGGATTTTTTTTTTCAGGCATGCTATCTGCTCTTTTAGAGGAAGCAGTCATTTCTGTCATCTGCTTTTTGTCTTTTGAGTTGGAATGTTTTTGTTACCTTGTTTTTTCAGTTATTGATCAAAATAAGAGCTGATGTGTAGATGTTTGTAACAATGTTAGTACATACCAGAGGGGTGGGTTTTGCAGGTGGCATTATGTAAGAACAGGTTTAGTTTGGGGAAATTTGGATAGGGTTTGTTTAGTGCATTTTGGTGTGTTCTGGGTTTCTCTATTTATAGTTTTTATAGGTCAGTACTTTCCCATGAATGAATATGTGTGATTAGAAGAGCACTGCCCTGAAGTAGTTCTTTCTTTTATTTCAGTAATGGATTGGAAGAGATTCGTATCAGGAGGACTGTGGATGAGTGGATTAAGGCAATCAGTGCAGAAATTCAGGTATGGCTGGAAAAACATGAGTTCAGGTGTTTGTGGTACATTTTGCCACCTTTACGCTGTTCTTTCATGTCAGTAATTAAACCTTATTCAGTCACAACTCGAAAACATGAGAAAACTGCTTATTATTATTACCATGTAGTGTACTATAGTAAAGTATTTATCTCTGTTTTAAAACTTGAGTTTCTTAATGTAAATCACTGGTCGCAATTGCTGGCTGATATGAAAAACAGGCCATTTCTCAGAACTTCAAAGTTATCCACAGACTCTTCTGATAGCCTTGAAGATAAAATCTCCTTTTATTACGTTTATGTTTTATCTTTAGGCTGAAATGGCAAGAAATGATTCAGAACAAGTGAAATATGATCAAAAGGTCCCATGGATCAAGAGAGCCCAAAACGTCAAGACTGTGAAGACCAATAAAGAAATTAAAGCAAAAACTCAAAAAATGCAAGGATGCTTGACAAAGAAGCCTTTATCTGCAGCTAAGCCATTGCAGAGGCAAGCAGAAGATAACACAAGCAAACAGAGATTTAGAACTTACTTTTCTTCTGAAAATTTGCAGAGGAAAGAAAAAAGGGCAGCTGTGAGTTCCCCAGTAGTTTTCTCCTTCTTTCGTAATCACTGCTATGCTTTAGATTGCAGTATGCGTATGAAAAATTATTTCTATGTGTAGCTGTAATAATTTCAAGTGAAAGTGATCTCCCTGTCCTGTGGATTCCTCTTGTCAGAATTGTCCTTGTTTTCATGTGCTGTAGAAGCCTAAGCTGAGTATCTGTAACACTGTGGAATTCATTGTTGTGTTACCAGTTTGTCTTACTCAGCACCTGCTATTTCATTCAGCTGTTAGTAAGCTGCTTGTATGTATTCTGTATGCATAAATTTTTATGTGTGCTTGCAAATGATACCATTTGCTGTGGAACTTAGTTCTTTTCTTCCTCCAGACATTTTCAACACTACTGTTGTGTTCAAATTTTTATACAGGAAGAATTGTGAACTGCTTTTTTTTTGTGTGTGTGTCAGGAACCTGTGAAGGGAAGCACAATGGTACAAAATGAAGACTATCTGTCTCAAGTTTATGGGAAACCAATTTACCAGGGCCATCGTAGCACGCTTAAAAAAGCACCCTACCTGAGATTCAACTCTCCCCCTCCCAAGACTAAAGCTCAAAGACCCACAGTGATAGAGTGTGTTAGGGGTAAGTAATTCTTTGATGTGAACAAGGTGTTCCCTTCATAGGATCATAGAATCATTTAGGT
>NW_008587944.1:0-8125 GCF_000691845.1 Merops nubicus
AGCCGCCTTTGGAGGGCTTTGAGCCCGAGGGGAGGCCCTGACCAGTCTAAGCAGGCGGAACCGGGACCAGCTTTTTACGAACACCAGGGGTTAAGGCAAGGGTCTCATCAGCCACCAGGTCCGAGAAAGAGCATCTATCAGCCACAAGGACCCAACCAAGACCCCTACCAAGCACAAGACCGAAGCAGAAGTGTTGGAAGCACCATATCAATCACAGACCCCAATTCGACACCTCTGCCATCCACGGGGAGCAGAACAAGCCGCCTACAAGCTATAGGTGCCAGAAACAAACATCAGCTGGAGATAAACGCTGGGAGAATATTCTCATCAGGCACAGGAGGCACAGCAAAGCATGTATCAGTCAGATGCACTAGGATTAGACCCTAACCAAACACAAGAAACCAAAAGCGCCTATCGGGCATACGGAGAAGGACAAGATCCCTATCAAGCCTATGAACGTGGACATGGCCCCTATCAGCCACATGAACCAGGTTATAGTCTTTATCAGCCAGGATTCAGTCCATACGATGATCAGATACCCGAACCCAAATCCCGAATGCTGGCGATAGAGAATGCAAAAGCCTATTTACTGAAGAGCAGCACAACATCTGGCCTGAACTTGTAAGTCTGAAAAAGGGACACAATTAAAAGGGGTAGGATATACATGAGTGGAGAGAAAAGCAGTGCTGATAAAATGGAAAAGGGTTATGTTAAGAGAGAGATCGAGATCAGGGAAGTATACATAGAATGGGAGAATATATTATAAATGCAATAGTTCATGTCTGTGTGATATTGTGTGTGTGTCCAATGTCTTTCAGAATCAAAATTCCTAAGGAAATCTATGGAGTTTGAAGTGAAATTCATTTGATTAAGAGCAAGTTTAAATTCAGCTTCAGCTGCTGAGGCAGCTCCAGTATATACCAAAAGGGAAGACAGGAATACTCCGAAGTGCATTATCATTAGGCTAGTTTCAAGTTTAATTTACCATAATTAGCTCCATGATCCTGTTTCATCTAACTATTGCAATAATTTCTCAAAAGCTCTGTGTGATTAGCTTCTACTTTTGATATTAAAAACATAATAACCTAAAACTTTTGTATTGTAGGCCAATAACATTTACATTTATGTGACAGATATGATCATCTTGCTAATATGCTAACAAAGGTCCTGGATGAACAGCCCACAAATGCAGTAGACATAATTGAGAATATCAGCAAGGATGTGAAGTGGGCTCAGTTTCGGAAAAAAATGGACACTCTACGAGATGAACATGAGATTCTTCCAACATATGAAGCTGCAGAAGAGCGTAAAGCTTTGTTCCTCAAGGCAAATGAGGAAGGAGATGAAGATCTAGAAGAAGATATAGTGAGTTATTATAAGAGAAAAATAGGTATAATCTAAACTGGAGGATGGGTGGGAGGATGGTGGGAAGGGCAAGGAGGAAGAGAATGTTTTCCTTTGTAGTGTTGCCCCTCACGATCATATGAATAATTGCAGGTGCAGTACCTTATACCCTCTTCATAGCTGAGCTGGTCCCATGTCTAGTTGTGCAGAAGAAAACCCATCTGGTTATTTAGTTGGGATTTTTTCCTGTAATAAAACTAATATCCCAACTCTTTAAAATCATAAACGCTCTAGAGATAATGAACAGAAAGTGAAGCTTACAATATCTCCCACATCCCAGTTCAGCATGGAATATTGCATCCAAAGTTCTTTTCTTTATCTAAAAGTGACATTTATTTACCTAAAGTGACCATAATTCTGAACACCATTTCAAGAACATTGTGCACAGCTGCTACTGTAAAATAGAGAATGGAGAATTTTGTGATTCTTCCAGCTCCAGCTGTGGTTCCAATCTGTCCTTCTCCAACTAAAAAAAAAATAACTATTGTTATAATAAAGAACTAATAGAATTGAAAAGCCACGTCTTAAAACAGAGGTTTTTTTCAATATTTGGTTGCTTATATGCAGAAGCATTTGTACCCAATAAAGAAATTAAGAGAATTACCAAGGAAAACTAACCAACAAGATGCTGGTTTTCATATGAAGTTACCAGTATATATTCAAATGAATTACCATTGCAGAGTGCAAATACTAACAACAGAGAAGATAGTCTTTCATCTTTTCCATAGGCTATTACTTATCTTACAGTAAGAGTATACAATGGTAAACAAAAAAAAAGTATTTCAGAAAGGAATTTTGAAATTTTCATACTGCTGTCTATCTTTCTTTGATATAAGAAATCTGGAAAGGCCAAATAAATTCCATACAAAATTAGCACTATTTCTCCAGATTCCCTACCTTGCCCTGTACAACTTTTCATACCTTTATATGTGTGTTATAACCACTACCCCCATGAAATGAAAGAAGGGTGACAAAGCAAATGGAAATACTTAATGAAATCTTCATTATTCACCTAGTTCTGCTTTCACTGAAGCCAAATGGAGTCTTACAATGGACTTCAGTAAGCCTAGGAACCAGTATTTTAAAAAATGCAGGGAGCTTTAGGCCAAGGTTTTCAAAACAACAACATTCACTCCAGAGAAATATTGCAGTCTGGTGTCTAAATGTATGAAATATGTATTCTATTTTCCCAAGATGCATCTGCCACAAACATAAGGAAACACCTTGACCTGGCTTGCAGACATCAAGGCCTCTTACACAGCTGACATGCCCAAGCAATAAAGTCCTTTGGAGATCCTGTCAGACTTTACATATTTTGCAGGAATTAGGAGTTTGAATTTTGGCATCCTGCATGTACAAATATTTGTATATTTGGCATCCTAAAAGTTGTAGTTCATCTGTGCTCTCTTCTTTAGCCTTAAAAATGTCATTTTTAATTTTTCTAAATGATAGTGGAAGATGTTGTGAATGAATGTCTGCAAAACACTTTGAGACAATGAGCAGCACTACAGGAAAGTGCAGTATAGCATTCAGTGGATAACATGTTTAATTTTTCAAATAGATATATATACTGTCCTTCAGCTCTAACTCTGGATCTTCTTTCCCAGGGAGAGACCCCTCTACCTAATGTGATGGAAACAGCCTTTTATTTTGAACAGGCTGGAATTGGCTTGAGCAAAGATGAATCCTATCATATATTCCTTGCCCTTAAAAAACTAATTAGTGCTCAGCCAATCCAGACCTGCCGCTTCTGGGGTAAAATTTTGGGCCTGGAGATGAACTATATTATAGCTGAAGTACAGTTCCATGAGGGGGAAGAGGAGGAGGAAACAGAAGAGGAAGAAGTTCTTGAGGAAAGTGGCAAAGAGATGGGTGATGTTGAAGATGAAGATGAGGAGAAAGAAGAAGAAGACAAACCACCAAAGTCCACCTATAAGCCCCCACCTGCTATCCCGAGAGAAGAAAATGGTACTGGGGCTAATAAATACGTCTACTTTGTCTGTAATGAGCCAGGCAAACCCTGGGTGAAGTTGCCTCCAGTGACACCAGCACAGATTGTCTGTGCCAGGAAAATCAAGAAGTTCTTCACTGGTAGGCTGGATGCTCCTGTTGTGACTTTTCCTCCTTTCCCTGGAAACGAGGCCAATTACCTGCGTGCACAGATAGCTCGCATCTCAGCAGGCACCCAGGTCTCTCCCATTGGATTTTACCAGTTTCCAGAGGAGGAAGATGAAGAGGAGGAGGGGGGAGGAGGAAGAGATACGTATGAAGAGAACCCTGAGTTTCAGCCTCTTTCTGTGGCTGAAATGGTGGATTCTGTCTCCACATGGGTACACCACACACAGAGTATTTTAAAGCAGGTATGTTCTGGCACAGTCCATATTAACCTCAGATACCATTCCCACAGTGGTACTCATAGGGTTTCAGAATATGACACTCCTCACCTGCACATTTGAACTATTCACCAGACATAGTACTGGACCAAAATATTTTTCCACAGAAAATATAATTATGTTGCACACATTTTTGTAGACGTGGCACTTCAGGACATGGTTTAGTGGTCATGGTAATGTTGGGTTGATGGTTGGACTCGATGATCTTAGAGCTTTTTCAAACCTATATGATTTGCTTATAGCATATATTTTTATGTATCTATATTTAGGAACCTTCTAGTTATTGTACTTTACTACTTCAATGGTGTGTTCTTGAGATCAAAACCTACCTTTAGATTACAGTATAGAGTTAGGCCTTGATAGATAATAATAGTTTCTGGTAATCTTCTGTATTAGGTTTTCTCTTTTGATGCTCTTACTTGACAAAATGTTTTAAATTCTCATTTGGGTAGGATGCTAAAATGCAGATAGCTCATGACTGTATGTTAAATGAAACTTACTTCTGGTTTATTTTTTGTTGCCTTACTTTGTGCTGTGAAACATGGAAATGAAAATGCTTAAAAGCTTGTGATACCAGGCTAGTGCTAGAAAGAGGTATTACTGATTTGGTGATCATTGCTGGATGACTTGCTGGCCAGCCTATCAGTTCAAGAATGCAAGTAATAATTCCAACGACAGCAAATGGTAGGAAATAAGGTTTAAAAATATTATCAGCAAAACAGTAGTTGTAAAAATAAAATCTATATTCATTAGAATCCTAAAAGCAGTTTGTTATGTTTCTCTCTGAGTGGTAGCTAAGTAACAAGGCAATAGAAGGAGCAAAGATCCTAAGTTAATCCTCTTAGTTTGCAGTAATGCTAGTCTAGCAAGGATATAAACCAAACTAGCAAGGAACTGAGGACTACAAAAGAAAAAAAAGCTGGTGACAGAGGTATAAGGTTATTCTGAAATAGTAAGCAGGGATGAGGGAGGTATGAGGGATATAGGAAATGCTCTGCCAAGAAGATACAATATTCTGCCAACAATATGCCAATTATGGTATATATATTTTCTTCCCCCATGCCCCTTAACTGTGTGTGCATGTGCCTGAGCCAGTTAGCATTCTTTCGGTGACTGTTACTTGTATTTATTAATTTTCCATGTCAATTACAGGGTCGCTGTGTTTGGCTTAATCCTTTTCAAAAATCAGAGGAAGAAGAGGAAGAAGAAGAGGTAGAAGAAGAAGAGGAGAAAGCAGAGGAGACAGATGCACTACAGCAAGAAATAGGACCACCTCTTCTCACTCCACTCTCTGAAGATGAAGGTATTCTTCATGGAATGCGAAGGGTTTGGCAGAGAGCTGCTAGGAATGTTGGCATTTAACTAGTAAATATTTGAGGTTATAGGACTCTGATGCTCCATGGAACAATACAGTTTGACCCGGGAGAGTGAGCACATTCTTTTAGGAAATTGATCAAAAGCAAAATGATTAACAATGTTTACATTAAAACAGAAATAATTTGGTTTACTAGTTAACAATCTTGTTGAGAATAAAGGGGAAAAGTACCTTAGACTTGTCAAGCTACCATAAGTTCAAGATAGCTCACTACATGAAATGCATTCAGCTGTCTTTCCATCATCTTTTTAGGAAAAAAAAGGTGTGTATGCAAGTGTAAATAAATATGCACAGATGTGTGTAAATATACAAATAGGAATTTAGAACCTGTAGCAATTACTGCAGCAAATCATGGGAGTGTGGGAGCCTGAATATTAAATTACATTAATAGTAAATTATTTTCCTACTCTCCATTCCTTGATCAAGGTGAAATATAACTATATAATTTATCTATAAGCGATAAAAGTTCTGGACAAAGGAAACAGCAGTGTGTGCTACTGAATGTCAGGCTCTGTTAGCATTCCTGTGCTTCCTACCCAGACATCCAAACCACCTGCTTGAATACAGTGCCTACATTTACTGTTTCTGACTTCTGTCTCTTCCAACACGCAGGTTAATATAACCATTGCCTGAATTCTGTGAAAGTGTTGTAGCTCAGTCTTAAATATTTTGGAGAGGCTTATAAGTCCATTTATTCATAGACTATGTGTGTTTGGCTACTTCCAGGAATTCAAAACATCCCTGCCTGGACAGCTCAGGCCTCTACACACCTGATCCCGCAGTACGCGGTTGCGATCGTCCGGTCTAACCGATGGCCCGGGGCGTACGCCTTCGCAGCTGGCAGGTGAGCAGCCAGCAGACATGGTTACAACACAGACTGCATGTGCTGAACACAGATACCTCTCTAATGGAGTCAAGAGTTGCTTTATTATTAATTCATCGACTGAATTGTAACTGTTCCGGAGGCAGATGGAGAAGGCCACTTAAATGTGCGCAGCACCAGTAAATATAAAAATGAGTAATTGTCGGAAAGCCCAGTATAAAGTTAAGGGATGCAAATGTCCCATTAGTATCTGGGCACAGTCCTTGATTTAAAAACTATATTCTTGAGTTTGTGGTAGTTTTTACAAAATCAGCTATTTTCCATGTTTTTGATGCTTGTACATTTCCACTACCTGTGGTACAGTCATTACCTCTTTATGCTTTTAAATGGGCCCTGCAGTTCGTGTCAGAAATGGTGTCACGCTATCAATGTAAAGTTGAGGTCATACTGCAATATAGTACAGTGACAGAATATTGCCTTCATCATTGTAACATTTGGAAATTTTTAAGTGGAAGATGTTTCAATCAACAGTTAAAGCACTTAAAGCAGTAAAAGACAGCAGGTGCTGTCTTTTAAATACTTGTTATCTGCACCACTGTGATATTTTGCACTGCAGAGTAAGGAAACCTGACAATATCTCCACTGGTGGTTTTTTTCAGGGGGAGAAAGTGTAATCTTTCACCTTTCTTTCTCAGGAGATTTGACAACATCTACTTTGGCTGGGGTCACAAATACAGTGTGGAGAACCACACCCCTGCACTGCCCCCGCCAGTGCAAGCAGAATACCCCAGCGGGCCAGAAGTCACTGAGGCAAGAGACCCCTCGCTGGAAGAGGAACTGGCTCTAAAGGCCGCAAAGGAAGCGGCCTTAGCTGAAGCTGAGGAAGAGGAAGCAGAAGATGAGGAAGATGATGAGGAAGAGGAAGAGGATGATTAAAATATGGGGGAAAACTTATTTTGAATGTTTAAACAGGAATAGTATTTTCATAAATTAGTCATTAATTAGATGGCCTTAAAAGAAATGCAATTGGGGCATGCCGTCTGTTTTTTATTTCTGTAAGCTCCTCTTTGCAGCTCCCTCACCCTCCTTCCACACCGTCAGGCCCTGGAGTGAGGCTGTGCTGCTTTCACAGCGAGGCAGCAGCACAGCAAAGGAGCCCTTGTTTTAGAAGAGAAAGTGAACATGGTCTGCTTCTGCTTCCTGAGATGGTGCTGCTGTGCACTGAGTAACTACTGGTTTCAATGGCCATAGAAAGTTCACTTAAACAAAAAAGAACAAAACAAAACAAACAAACAAACAAAAAAACAACCAACCAACCAACAAAAAAATCATTAAATAACAAGATTACTTTTATGTGTTGAAACGTGCTGGGGGTGCTGATGGACAGCTGGCTAAACATGAGCGAGCAGTGTGCCCAGGTGGCCAAGAAGGCAAACAGCATCCTGGCCTGTATCAGAAACAGTGTGTCCAGCAGCAGCAGTAGGGAAGTGGTCCTGCCCCTGTACTCACCACTGGTGAGGCCACAGCTTGAGTACTCTGTTCGGTTTTTGGCACCACAGCATAAGAAAGACATTGAGGTGCTGGAGCGGGTCCAGAGAAAGGCAAACAAAGCTGGTGAAGGGTCTGTGGAAGATGTCTTCTGAGGAGCAGCCAAGGGAACTGGGATTGTTTAGTTTAGAAAACGCTGAGGGGAGACCGCATTGCTCTCTACAACTACTTGAAAGGAGGTTGTAGTGAGGTGGGTGTTGGTCTCTTCTCTCAGGTTACTAGCAATAGGACGAGGCGAAATGGCCTCAAGTTGCACCAGGGGAGGTTTAGATTGGATATTCCGAAGAATTCTTTTCCTGACAGAGTGGTGAGGCAAAGGAACAGGCTGCCCAGTGAGGTGGTGGAGTCAGCATCCCTAGAGGCAGTCAAAAAACGTGTGGATATGGTACTTCAGGACATGGTTTAGTGGTCATGGTAGGACTTGATGATCTTAGAAGTCTTTTCCAACCTTAGCGATTCAATGATTCTATGATTTAAAAGCAGTACGCAGCTTATGACGCTACCGGCGGAGCACTTCGCCGCAACAGGCCGCAGTCCCCCTCAGAGCGCCGCGACCGACCCCACCTCAGGGCTCCCGGCAGC
>NW_008587945.1:0-518 GCF_000691845.1 Merops nubicus
ACAGCTCACCCGGGACAACCTGCCAGACATACGCTGCTCCAGAGAACTGACCCGCTCCGGCCAGTCACAACACAGAAGAGCTCTTTACCTCTTAAAATCCTTACCTAGCATAGACATTTACACTTACATATCTATTGACCTGTATATAGCTACTTAGGGAATAGATAGAGAGATGTTTTATAGGTTGTTTCTTTGCACTTATTAAAATATCTGTTAGGACATACAAAAATGTACAGATCTCTCTATTGAGACTATGTCTATTTCGACTTACCCTGAATATCCATTTACACTTCTCCATCTGTTTACGCATCTATCTTGACTCACATACAAACACTTGTTATGTAAAACATCCACTCAGACTGGTGTCCCCTCTGCCCACCCGGCTCCGCCTCTGCCCCTGGCTAGCGGTGCGACTCCTTTCCCTGTTTGGCTGCGTGGGCACCATGACTGCGCTGGGGCGCAGCAGTGGCAGGAAGAGAGAGAGAGACATGGATCTCTGCGTCCCTAGAGACTCTCGG
>NW_008587946.1:0-6005 GCF_000691845.1 Merops nubicus
TATGATTCTATGATTCTATGATTATTTCTTGAAAAAAAAAAAAACACACCAACCAAAACCAAACCAACCCAGACCTCTGATTTCTTTTTCTCAACCACTTTGTTTTAATTGCTCAGACACAACTGGAGAATGTGTTAATTTTCTGTGATTTTTCTTTATACACAGAGGTTGTGCTGACTTTTATTTACATTTTGCTTTAAAATGGCACTGTTCCTTCTTATAACAATAACAGATTATTTAATGTTTTCTCATAACATCTTAATGCTAACTGGCAACTATGTGTGCAATTCCATGTATATTGCATTGGACTAGGCTTTTGTTTTGTCATAGTTGCTGGTCCTTGGCTATACAAACTCAGAAATTATCTTTTTTAGAAGACGTAACAGATTTTGTAACAACTGTGCTTCTTAACAGCATCCATCCGTCTAGTCCCATGTTCATCAGAACTTTATCCTGTAGAGGGTTCAGAGGCAGAATTCTGTTTTGTCCATTTTGAGTTATTTTAGTTTTATGTGCTGAATTTTTGTTTGCTTGTTTTATGAAGCACTGTCATTCTCTCTTAGATTCCTCTTTATTATTTTTCTGGTTTGAGTTAGAAGAAGACAACTAATTTTGTTCAGTGATTTTGCTTTTCAGCTAAGTCTTTCCTAAATAACTGTACTTTCTTAAGTTAATAGCATATTTTCAGAGACAATGTCTGTTTCTAGAAGTGATAATGGTTGATGTTTACAGTTACTTGCAAGGATTGGTTTGCAGACAGACTCTTGTTTGTACTTGCTCCTGTGCAGACCAAGGTCACTGCTAAATCTTATGCATCGCCTTGGGGGTACAGTAACTAGAATGCTGCACCTGTGGGGAGGAGTGGGCAGGACAGGTGACCCTAAACTGACTAGTGAGGGGTTCCATCCCATAGACATCATATTGAGTGTAAAGCTGAAGGATCACGAGGGTCAATTTTCTTCAATGACTGGTGCCTGAGGAGGACTCTTTCCAATTCTGTTCTGTGTGTTCCTGAACTTAGTTTCAAAATCTAGTTCCAGAATCTCGTTCCTGTCTGCCACCAAGTCCAGTCTTGGACTTCCCAAGTACCTGCTCCACAGCATCAGTGGTGACAGTCGTGTGAATGCCATCAGGAGGATTGATTTTGGTACTGGATTTTTATATATTTATATAAATTTAATTTTAAAATTATTCTTTTCATTAAAGCTGTTTTAGTTTTCTTTTCCAACCCGTAAGTCTGTCTCCCTTATTCCCTTTCTCTTCTCCTCTAAGAAGGCAGAGGAGTTAATAGAGAGCATCTGTTATTTGTCTAGTGGCTGGCCCAGCCCTAAACCTTGTCAAATACGTTGTTAATACTTCCCATAGGCAAGCTATATGTATACTTTATGAATATGTATGAAGACAATGTCTTTAGCCTGAAATTCATGATCTAAAAATAGAAGTTGCTGTTGAAATTACTCAAAAAATTTGGTTTGGTGTCTTAAAAGCAACCTTTAAAATCTCATTAGGTTGAGCTGAATGGTTGGAACTGGACGTAATTTAAAACAACCTTTGGTTTTTAGCAAAGGGAAGTCAGAACTTGGCTAAAAGTAAAATTTATAAATTTTCAGAGCTATCTCAAGTGTTGAATTGCTCAGGCACTGAACTTTTTTTGTCACTGTAGGCAATATACAAAACATCAGTTTCTGGCAACTGCCATTGTATTACAGGTTTTTTTAGATAATTGCCTTTTCTCCATTTTGCAAACTGCTGAACTTTTTGGGGAGATTGTGTCTGTGGTTTGTTGTGTTTTTTTGTTTTTTTTTTTTTTTTTTTTTTAAGTGTTGCGCATAGGCAACCAATTCAGACAAAAGGACAGCACCAGATGAAAGACAAGGACACTTTAAAAAATTACTAAATATAGAGAACAATTTCAGACAAAAAAGTTAACCTCTCAAAATCAAAGACTGCTGGAAATCACAGTTTCAATTATAGAGTGCAGTATTGCCATTGTCACTAGGGAACTGCTCAGCTTGAGTGGGGCTATGGTTGCTCTCAGGCCTCATTTCAGTGAGCCATCACTGCTCAATAAACCTGTTAAGGCATATATTTGAAGGCTGGTTGCTGAAGAGAGATCAGTTTAAGCACTTGCTTAACAGCTTAGCTGTATGAGGACTTTCAGTCTGAATCTGCAAGTAGTGATCTGGCTTCTTCTGCAGGGTTTTGACCAGTACAAATTCCCTTTAGTGGCAAAGTTAAGGAGTTGTTGCATAAACCAGTCAAATATGTGACACAGGCTCTTGGGGAAGACCTCTTATGACCCATGCACCTTTCTGGTGGTCACAGTCCTAGTTAGGAATGCTGTGAAGAAAGGCAATAGAGTTCTGTGAAGAGAAACAGTGAGAGAGGAGCCTAAATTGGAAAAGTAGAGCACAGATTGCATGAGCCTTAATGGCTTTGTGAGGAAAGAGGGGGCCATTTGGTATAACTGTTATATACAGCCCATTCAGCTAAGCAAATACATAACAATACTTTAGGTAGTGGGGCCACCTGTCACTAAAACCCAAAAATCTACCTCCCTGAAATAGTACTGCTTTTTAGATATCCACCTGAACAAGATAAATACTTTAAAAGCAAACAACACATGAATATAAATTGCTCAGAACAGTAGGCATGGAGAACTTCTTTCTCTACAACAGGACACTGATGAACACACATAATGTAAGAAAACTAGCCGAGAAATGCCATCTGTGTTCCCACTGCACCTTTTATGTCCATTTACAAAGTCAGTGGAAGATATTTGGGATAAAAAAGTGTGATAAGAGATGATGCGAATGTAAAAGAGAAAGAAATGGACATTGATGGAAGGAGATAACAAAAACACCTATAGACAGTATTTTTGCCAAAAAGGGGAAAAAAAGTTTTTAGAAGTAGACAATTTGTTGAAGAAAGAGGGGATGTTGTACTTTCTTCAAGTGCTGAGTTTATTGTGTTATGAGTGAGCAGCAATGGATGCTGATGTCCAGACTGTGTTTTCCTGAGCATACAGAATGTATCCATCAATTGCTTTTTAATCAAGAGGGATATCATATCATCTTCTTTCTCAGTTTCTCTTTCTTTTTATAGTGATTTTTTTTCCTCTGCTGGATTTTCTTCTTTCATTTTTTTTTTTTAGTGTTGCTGAATTTGTTTTCTTGGACTTGCTGAGCTTGGTTTTGTTCATAAGACAAAAATGGTTTTGCTTGCCAATTGTGCTTTCTTCAATGCTGAGTGGCAATGATAATGGCATCCCTGCCAAGGAAGGGTTGTGCCTGGCTGAAACTTATGAAGAGCAAACCAAAGCAGCATAACATTTTCCTGCTGCACATGTTTATGAGAAACTTTTTAGCCAAAGATAGTAGTACAAAAGCTTTCACTGAAGACTTTAAAAAAAAAGTCTAAGAACCTAGAGAGACAAAGAGCCAAGTTGGAAAGAAAAGGAAATCTTAAACATCTAAGAGTCATTTAAGTGATGCAACGAAAAGAGTTATTTCTTTTACTAAACAATTAAAAGAACTCCAATATAATTACTCCTTCTTTAGTACAGGATCATGAGTAACTACTGAGAAAATGGACACACAACTGAGCAAAAAATGTGTCCAAAATCTGTTTTTCTTGCTTGATTTCCTGCTTTCTCTTCGTCCTCCTTTTTCTCCCTTTCCTAATTCCTATAGCCAAAATTCCTTTTATATTTATCTTTTAGTTTTATCCTTCCTCTCTGTCCCTCATTTTGTGTCTCCAAATCTCATAGTCCTTCCAGACTATTTTTCTAGTCATGCCCTTGTTTTCTTACCATTTTCCCTAGCTGAGTTTGACTGTGACAAGGCCACAGCAACTCCCGTGACAGTAGCTTATGCCATCTCTAGTAACTAAGCTTCAGGGTCTTGAAAGAACTAAAACCAAATCTCCAAGTATACGGCAGTTTTGGCATGTGGCTGTACATATTTACACTGTACAATTGTATTACATTTGGTGTTCCTTCTTTAAGCTCATGTGTTGTTATTCAAAGCTGAGCAGCAGTATAACTGTTAAGTGGGAGAGGAATGTAAAGAATGTTCAAGAGCCAACTTTTGGAGTTTTTATTTTGAAGTTAGGTCAGTCCTTGACTGTTTGCTTTTAAATCTATAACCAAAAACTCTTCAAACTCATAAAGGAGTTTAAAACAAATAAATGCTACTGAAAGCTAATTTTCAACAAATTTTCTTCTAAACAGTATGTGAAACAAATGTAACATAACAATTTGAAACATCTTAATAAATACAGTAGTTATAATAACTCTACAACTCATTACGTTTTTCTTACATGAAAATACATTAATTTGCACTCTTTCAAACTGATAGCAGTTTGGATTTTAAAAGGGAGGGACATTGTTACCCTAAACTATCATTCAAGCTACACAATTAACTTAAGGATGAAAAGAGATCTGAATGCTTTCCTGAGGCAGGAATAGAAAATAGGGAAAAATAAACTGTTAAAATAGGGAAACAGGCATGCATGACTGCACACTACAATGTTGATAGTGGTATTCTGTAACAAGTGGTGGTGGGCAATTTTAAGAGGGAAAAACCATGTGAATATTTTGTTTCAAGTTACCCTATACTATCATTCAAGCTACACAATTACTGTAAACTTAAGGATGAAAACTTAAGGATGAAAAGAGATCTGAATGCTTTCCTGAGGCAGGAATAGAAAATAGGGAAAAATAAACTGTTAAAATAGGGAAACAGGCATGCATGACTGCACACTACAATGTTGATAGTGGTATTCTGTAACAAGTGGTGGTGGGCAATTTTAAGAGGGAAAAACCATGTGAATATTTTGTTTCAAATACAATGTTTAAGCAAAAACCCAACAGTCTCAAATGATAAAACTTGCATACAGTAGTTGAAAGAATGGCAAGAAAAACCCTGCTTTTTACTAAAGGGTTCTAAAAAAATATATTTGCAAGAATCAAGAAGTAATTCAAGGATGAGAAAATTACGTGAAATTTCATAAATGTTTTGGTAAAGTTAAATAAATATTTTGTATAAATGTATAACACAGCAAAAAATACCTCTGAATTCTTTCATATCAGCTCTGAAAATAGCAAAAACTTTGGTACATGTTAAATAAAATGCATCCTTTTTGATTGCTTCCTCTGTGCAGAAGGAAGTAACTGGTCATCTAGTCCAACCCCCCTGCCATAAGCAGGAGCATCTCTAACTAGATCAAGCTTGAATATGCTTGTAGTGCTTCTAAATGAAGTCTATGAAGTCTACAATTCTTTTGCAATATTTGCATTAGAAGGCTTTTCTTTTTTTTTTTTTTTTTTTTTTTTAAAGGCTATTGTGTACAGCTCATGTAAGAAGGGACTTGTCACTGGGGAGTAATATAGGGAAACTGTCAGGGCATGTAGGGAGGCAGTAAGGAATGCAAAAGCCCTCTTAGAACTAAAACTAGCAAAGGAAGTAAAAAAGGGCTTTTTCAAATCTATCAGTAGTAAAAGGAACACTAGGGGAAGTGTGGGCCCACTGCTGAGTGAGGCACAGCCCTGGTCACTGGGGATGCAGAGAAGGCAGAGCTGCTGGATGCTGCCTTTGCTTCAGTCTTTAACCCTGAGACCAGCCCTTGAGAACTCCAGACCCTGGCTGAGGAAAAAAAGCCTGGAAGGGGGAAGAGTCTCTGCTGGTCAGTGAGGTAAGAACACGGAATAGACATAAGTCCATGGGCCCTGCTGAGATGCACCCACGAGTACTGAGAGAAGTGGCTGAAGTCACCCTACCCCTCTCCATCATTTTTGCTAGATCGTGGCAAGTGGGAGAGGTGCCTGAGGACTGGAGGAAAGCCAATGTCACTCCAGCCTTCAAAAAGGGCAAGGAGGAGGATCCAGGAAACTACAGACCAGTCAGCCTCACCTCCATCCCTGGAAAAGTGATGGAGTGGCTCATTCTGGAGGTCATCTCTGAGCACGTGAAGGAGAGGAAGGTTGTCAGGACTAGTCAGCATGG
>NW_008587947.1:0-393 GCF_000691845.1 Merops nubicus
CATGGGCACCCCGCAGAGCTGCCCCGCCCAGGACAGCACCCCGGCCCTCCTTGCCCCCCCAGCGGAGTTACTGCCTTCCCCAGCGACGCTCACCCGGCACACGGAGCCCGACAAGCCGTGGTTAGGACAGCCACCAACCCCGACGAGTGTCCTGCCCGCCCCAGTGCCGTGGTTGCCCGTACCCTACGCAGGGACACTTGCTAATTGGCACATAAACGGAAATTAGTCACCAGCATGCACCACAAACTGGCACGACTTCACAGCAAGCTTCCCATCACCAGGCTGGGAGAGTCCCTTGCTCTGACAAGGGACAGTCCCTGCGGGGTGGCCCCGCTGTGACCAAGCCCAGAGGCCAGAGCGTGCCCACCACCTGTGGGATGGCACAGCAGTGAC
>NW_008587947.1:508-3221 GCF_000691845.1 Merops nubicus
TGGATGCACCCTGACAATTCGGAGCCCTAGGCTGATGGGGGCAGCTGCAGCCCCCCGGGCAGGTGACACTCAACCCACGGGTGGTTTTGTGAGCTGTGAGGAGCAGAGGGGCCCCCGGGATGCCCCCGGCTGGCGAGAAGGGACACAAAATGGAGAGCTGCCACGTGACGGAGGGGCGAAGGTCCTCACCACGGCACCCCTCTATATTGGCTTACACCTCCAAAGGTCACACATATTCCATGACAGGCCCGTCCTGCTGCTCTCCCAGCTGTCCTGCTCCTCCCAGATGGCAGCTCTGTACCCTCCAGCCACCCCCCTGCCACCGGGGGCATCTCCCAGCTTGCAGGGGCACCACCAACGCAGTGACCCCGCTCAGGGCAGGGTCACCACGCAGAGGAAGGTGCTGAGGAGACTCCCTCAGCCCCACCACGTCCTCACCTGCCTTCCAAGGGTGAGAGTGCACCTAGGGCCAGCCCCCTAACTGATTAGCAGGTTTCTCTAATTACACTGCTAATGAGAGATTGGGAAAAGCTGCGTCCGTGGGCATGAGAGGCAAACTGCTGGGCTTTAGGCTTCCCAGCCTGCGTGGGTGTGCTGGGGTGTTAGTGCTTTGAGGGGTTTGGTGGCAGAGGTTTGGTTTCTGAGGGGAGCATGGCGAGGGTCTCTCATGGCCAAGCTGAGGGCTGCAGGTGACAGAACATCCCTGTGCCCTTCCCTTAGGGCTGGGGGGCTGTGGCTGAGGGCTACCAGCCCTGGGGCTGTGTCTGCACTGCTGGGAGGGTGTCTGCACCGCTGGGAGGGTGCTGTGCAGGACCAGGAGGGTGCTGGGCACTCCCACCAGGAGCTGACCCGGGAGACCTCAGCCTGAGGGATGGCTGTTGCTCCTGGTGAAGTGGAACAGATCGTGGAGTGTTGTGAGATGAGGCTGTGAGGAACACCAGGACCTGCTCTCTGTGGTGAGTCCTGCTCTGGAGCAGGGTTTGAGGGGGGCCTTGAGTTGGGAAAACACCAGGGTTAGTGGTTATTTCCTCAGGAGCTGGAAGGGAGGAAGCTAGCAGGGGCCTGAGAAACATTTGTTTCCTCCCAAAAAGGGAGCAGGGATGTGGCTGTTTGAGCCCTTGGGTGGCTGAAGGGCAGGGTGGGGTGTTCTCAACAAGAAAACAGGTTGTGCTGGGGGCTCCATCCTCTGGCAGTGAACAGCAAAGTGAGAGTCAGAGGCTAGAAGCCCACCAGCTGCCCCTGTCACCCCAAATGCTCTCTTAAACGAGCTGGCAGCAAATGCTGGTGCTCGTGCTGCCGCCAGCACAGACCGAGGCAGCTTGGAGAGGACGCTGGGGTGTTGCTGAGCCTGTGAGCTGCAGGGTGGGGGCACTGAGACGTGGCTGGGCTCCCTCCCTGCACGGTGCCACTGCTGATGGGGCCCTGGGGACGTGCAGCAGGGTGCTGAGCCTGCAGCCCGTGGTGCTCCCTCCCCAGGCACGTGGGAGCGGGGGGTGGGTGACAGCAGCTGTGGGGGGATGGTCTCTGGGGCACCTCTCCCGTGTGTGGCATGTGGCTGTGACCCCCCCTCCCACGTGGCAAGCAGATGATGGTCCCAGCTCCTGGAAAGCAGCACAGAGCAAGGCGTGGGCAAAGGCAGCAACCATGAGCTGGCTGCAGGAGGCATCCAGGCACGGCTCGGGTTTTATGGGACCCTCCAGATCCCCTGTGGGCGGGTGGTGGGTGATGTCCACTGCCTCTGTCTGGAGGGGACAGGGCTCCACAGGGTCCCCCATGCTCTTCAGTGGCTCTAAGCTGGAGGTGGGCTGGTGGGGCACGGAGATGTTCAAGCCTGATGACACAATGTCTGATGTGGGTTTAGGAGTTGCACTGGGGGGCCTGTAAAACAGAGGTTCTGCTACAAGGGGGTGCATCTCAGGGGCTTGCCCAAATGAGCGTGGGCCCCACGTGCTGGTGGAGCAGAGCCCGGTAGGGACTGTGTGGGGGGTATATGGAGGTCCTGCCTCAGCAGGAGGGAGGGCAGGGTTCTGGGGAGTGAGACAGAGCCTCAGGACAAGGAGGGACCCTGGCAGGAGGCTGATGTGGCTGTACAGCCCTGGGGCACAGGCCGCAGGGACTCCAGCATCACCTGCCTGCCCAGCCAAGGCACGGGGGACACCAGGCCCAGGGCAGGGCTCATGGGAGAGTGACCTCAGTGGGCAGGGACCTCAGACTGGGGCTTGGGCTGTCTGTGCTTGGAAAGTGAGGCTGCTTGTGTCGTGGGTCACAAGAGCTTCCTCGAGCTTGTGAGCATCTTGGGGCCAGGGCTGCACTTGCCTCTTCTGGAAGGTCCACGTGTGCTGCTGGGGCTCAGCCCGAGGCCATGCCTGTGGCCAGGGGACCTGCTCACCTGACTCAATGTGCCTGCAAGTGCCAAGGGGTGGAAACTCCCAGGATGAGTGAAGGCTGCTGAGCTTGAGGGATACCCTGCCCACATGGCCGTGTCCCATACGGAGCAGGAAGGATGCCAGCTCCAGCCACCCCCAGGAAGCTCATCCCCAGCCTTCAGAGGTCCTAAGCTTCCTTGCCAAGCCTGTTTCACTGGGTCGTGATCTCTGCTTGGCACGAGTACAGGGCATTGATGCTGAGCAGGTGGAGGACCCGAAGTGGGCGGGGTTCAATGCTTGGCCTACACAGATGGTCCTGACAGCAGATGGGCTCGGGCAGATGCAGG
>NW_008587947.1:3239-4723 GCF_000691845.1 Merops nubicus
CCTCTAAGCCCAGCACGTTCGTGGCCTTCTTGGGAAGCTGCAAAGGAAGACAAGCTCCCCAACCCTTTCCATTCATCTGCTCTGTGCTGTTAGCTGCATCCCAACGGCCTGATGGTGCTGGAGACCCCGCTGCCCGTGGCGTTACCTGTGATCTCGTGCTGCCTCAGCTCGTTGTATCTGTAGGACTGCTCCAGGGGCTTGATGGAGGAGTGGTAGATCTTCCTCAGCCGCTGCAGGACTCCTGCAGGGGCAGAAGCACGGGGATGGTGAAAGGCAAGCCCACCGCCCTCGCTGTGACCCTCTAGGTAAGCTGCTGGGCATTCCCTGCAGGTCCTGAGGGTGGCTCGGCTGTGGGTCAGAGGACTTGCCTTGCAGTTGAAACCTTGGCCAAACTGATCCCAGCCCTGCATTTTGATGCCCCTCCCTGCTAGTGTTTTCTGCTGGGCACTGTTCTTATCTGCTGCTGGTCTCGTGTGTGCCAGCAGCTGATAGAAGGACCATCTCTTGTTAATGCTGTTCAGCACTCAACACCCCAGAAACTCTCCACCACAGTGCCAGGGACACATGGCACAGCCCCTAAGCTGCTGGCTAGAAGAATCGGCTTTTTCCACGGCAGCTTTTATCACTTTCTTTCCTGTCAGGGCTGCCCACGAGGCCAGCAGAAGCCAGCCTTGTGATAGCAAAACCCAATAAATAAAGGGCTTGGACATTTATTCCAATTATTACAGGCTGCCCTGGGTTTCTCTGGGCAGCAGCGTGGCTGGTTCCCCAGCTGCATTTTCCAGCCTCTTTTAACCCCCTGATTCTTGTGCAGCCTTCAGGCTGTCTTTAAAATACCTAAAATATGTTAACCCAAGAGCAGCAAAAGAGTTCTTGTTAAAGAGATGATCTTGCTGGAATCCTAGAATCACTGTGGTTGGGAAGGACCTTTAGGATCATCAAGTCCAACCTTCCTCCCAACATTTCCCTGACCACTAGACCATAGCCTCAAGTGCTACCTCCACTCATTTTCTGAACCCCTCCAGGTTTGGTGGCTCCCGCACCCCCCTGGGCAGCTCCAGTGCCTGACCACTCTCTCAGTGAAGAAATTCTTCCTAATATCCAATCAAAACCTCCACTCGTGCAACTTGAGGCTGTTTCCTCTTGCCCTATCATTAGTAATTTGGGAGAAGAGACCTACACCAACAAGACTTGGACCTCCCAGGAGTAAGGTTAAGCCCAAAACGCTCCAGGGAAGGGAAGTTGCACCCATGCTTTTGGTACAGCAGCGTGGTGGGGAGCTTGGAGGAGCAGGGCACGTGTGGCTGGGTGCCACCCGGGGCCCCTCACCTGAGACATCGTCGGCGGGTTTGTCCTCGTTCAGCTTCAGGGTGCTCTCCAGGTGGGACCGGTCGCGCTTGGTCGGCTCGCTGGAGTCTTCAACCTCTTCTGGAGGAAAACAGAGGAGGAGACCCGTTACTGCTGGAGCTGGGGCTCCACCCGGG
>NW_008587948.1:0-1190 GCF_000691845.1 Merops nubicus
TTTTGGGGCCTAAATTGAGATTTTTGGAGCCTAAATTGAGATTTTTGTATCCTAACTTGAGATTTTTTGGGCCAAATTCAGAGTTTTTGGGACTAAATGGGGAGTTTCAGGGCGTAATTTGAGATTTTTGGGGCCTAACTTAGGATATTTTGGGGCCTAACTTGAGTTTTTTGGGGCCTAAATTGAGATTTTTTTAGGGCCTAACGAGATTTTTTTGGGGCCAAATGAGATTTTGGGGCCTAAATTGAGATTTTTGGAGCCTCACTTAGGCTATTTTGGGGCCAAATTTGGAGTTTTGGGGCCTAACTTGGGATTTTTCGGGGCCTACATTGAGATATTTTGGGCCTCACTTGAGATCTTTTGGGGCCAAATTTGGATTTTTGGAGTGTAATTTGAGGTTTTTGGGGCCTAAATTGAGATTTTTGGAGCCTAATTTAGGGAATTTTGAGGCCAAATTCAGAGTTTTGGGGCCTAACGAGATTTTGTGGGCCTAATTTGAGATTTTTGGGGCATAACGAGATTTTGGGGCCTAAATTGAGATTTTGGTGCCTAACTGGGCATTTTGAGGCCAAAATTGAGGTTTTGGGGGGCTCAAGTAAGATTTTGGGGCCTAAATTGAGATTTTTGGGAGCAAATTTAGGATTTGGGGGTCTAAATGTGGATTCTGGAGCCTAAATTGAGATTTCGGTGCCTAACTGGGCGTTTTGAGGCCAAAATTGAGGTTTTGGGGGGCTCAAGTAAGATTTTGGGGCCTAAATTGAGATTTTGGTGCCTAATTTGGGATTTTTGGTGCCTAATTTGGGATTTTGAGGCCCAAATCGAGATTTTTTTGGGTCGAAATAAGATTTTTGGGGGCCTAACGTGAGATTTTTGGGGCCTAAATGGATATTTAAGGTTCTAACTTCGGATTTTGGGTCCTAAACCGAGATTTCGGGGGGCCCGACCTGGGTTTTTGGGTCCTAAACAGATTTTTTGGGGCCTAGCACCGGGGTTAGAAAGGGACATTTTGAGGTAAATCGGGTCAATTTGGGGTTTAGGTCTCCCCGAGGCCGTCGCTTGCTTTGAGGTGATTAAATGACTTTTATTCGAGCCCCTCGGGGCTCATTTTTGGGGCTAAAAAGGCTTCTTTTCGGGGCTGAGCCACGGTTGCTATGGCGACGCTGTGGGCGGGGCTGGGCCTAACGTCACGT
>NW_008587949.1:0-2798 GCF_000691845.1 Merops nubicus
GGTAGGGCACATACCCCTGACACCAGCTGAAGCTTTAGGAAGGTCAGCAGGACTGGGATGAGGCAGCAGCATGGGGCTGGGTGTTGCTAGCCCCCCACACCCCCTTCTGAAGGCTGTTTCCAACAGTCTTGTTGTATTGTCACAATCCACACAACTGAAAAAACTTAATACTTTGTTATTACCTTTGGGCACTACATCAAACACTGTATGTCCCTCAAGATCAGAGTCATAATTTGCCTTTGTAAGAGGTGGTCACTTGGCTACCAATGGAAACTGTCAGTAGTCACAACAGAAAATTGAGGTTTTGAGTCCCTAAAAACTCAGTTTGAGAGAGCAGCAGGG
The DNA here is from genome assembly GCF_000691845.1 of Merops nubicus. Lineage (NCBI taxonomy): Eukaryota > Metazoa > Chordata > Aves > Coraciiformes > Meropidae > Merops > Merops nubicus. The sequence goes on from NW_008587949.1 coordinate 343, forward strand.
TCTCCATGGCAAAAGCCTGGAGCTCAGGCTGGGGAGGGACAATCAAACCTGGAAACCAGCCTTGCTTGGGGCTTATCTGCAGCTCCCTTTGGAAATCAGGAGAGCAGGTGAAGGTGTAGGTGCAGAGGGAACAGCTCCTTGCCCTGTGGCCGTGGGCTCCCACACATCGGGGTGCACTGGACCGAAAAGAGGGGGCTGAGGTGCTGCTGAGGGGAAGGGTGATGGTGCAGGAGGCTGCAGGGCAGTTCTCCAAAACTTCTGCTGCACGTTTCCCCCCTTGGTGGGCCTCCCTCTGCAGAGATCTTTCCACACCTCGGGAGCAGCACGAGGAAACGCTCGGCTGCTAGTGAGCTGCTGCAGTTCCAATTTACCATCTTCTGGAGTTACCGTGGGGGCACCGAGTGGAAAATCAGATCTGTGCCACAGCTTGCTAATATATTCCAAATTCTCAGCCCCAGGCTCTTCAGATGTCTCCTCCACAGAGCTCTGTGACAGGTAGTGCTGTTGCCAGCCTGCCGCTGGAACTACTGCTGTGCTGAGACCTTCTGGTCCATGTCAAAGCACCATCTATGATGAGGTTTGTGTTACCTCTCCTACCATCACATGAGCACTGAGGAAACATCCCAGAAGCACCAAAGTCCTCCTGGAGGGGAGCAGGGTCTGTGGGCACTGCCCAGTTCAACCCTGGCATCTGAGGAGAAGACACAGTCCACACAGAGATGCCACCTCTCTTCACAGTGACTCTTCCATCAGCATTTTCCCTGCCTGCACTTGCCTGTTTGAACCACCAAAATCTCCAGGACTGGGACTTCCTCCTGTGGCAGGGAAATATAAATCCTCAGAGCTCAAAAGTTGGCACCAAAATCCCAGTTGTCTAAAACGTGGTGGGGTGTGTGGTGCATCGACTCCTGATCTGGGGGAACGAGGCATTTGGGGTGTGGGTTTTGAGGAGACTCTTTGGAGATACAATTGCATTAAGGGCTGTGAACAGAATGCTGGGGAAACCAGAGTACAAAGTCCAGGAAAAGCTGGACAAAAACATTGCCAACCTGAGCTACCTTTTCCAGCTGAAAGAAGAAAGGGAAGAAGAAAAGCTTATTGAATTGTTAGCTAGCCCAGTTCAGCACTACATTACCCCAAACTCCATCACCCAACTCAGAGTAACTTTAGGAGCACCTTGAAAAGGTTTTATTTATCTTTTTCAATGTGACAATGGTCTCTCCAGCCTCCTTTACATTCAAGCTTTCCTGATATTGATCTCCAGAGCTTTGAACTGGGTGTGGATAAGGCCATGGGGACAGGGCCAAGTGCATCCCTTAAAGAACAGGAGCCTAAACGATGGGTTTGGGCCAAGGTTGTGGCTGTGAGCTGGGACAAGCATGGGGCAAATCAGGGCACCAGGTCCTGCAGGAGTAAGGGCTCATCCTGGAGGGTTAGGGGCCACAGAGGCAGCAGGGCATCAGTTAGGTCCCACCACCTCATGAGCTCATAGGTGGCAGCCTGGGCAGGTCCTCACAGTTATTACAGGAGAAAGAGCAACTAGGAAGCACTCACCATTTCATGCCATTGAAATTTCCCACCTTTGGGGTTACTCTGGCAAGTTTTGGCTGCTCTGGCAGGGTTGGGTAGCTGCACAGCAGCTCTGCAGAGGTGGGTTCATGCCTGGGCAGTGGTTGCCCCCACAGGCACAGCAGTGGTGGGCAGAGGAGCAAGGAGGAGGTGAGGGAGCAGCAGCCCCAAGGAGCAGCTCTGGGTGTATCAGTTACAGCTTAATTGCAGCTGTCTGGTCACAAAGAAGAGCAGGAAGGGGAGCAGAGGGCCAGCCTTGGCTTTTGTTTCATCTGCTGAACTTTTGGGCTCCTCTTTCCTTTCTTCCACCCACCCCTTTTTGCTCAGACAGAGCCACCCACACGCTCCCACCCCCCCCCCTTTGCTCCCCCTTTCTCGTTTTGTCCTGTCATGGCTCTTCTCCAAGAGCCTGAAGAGTTCTTTTGCTCAGACAGAGCCACTCACACGCTCCCACCCCCCCCCTTTGCTCCCCTTTCTCATTTTGTCCTGTCGTGGCTCTTCTCCAAGAGCCTGAAGAGTTTCCTGAAAGATGGAGAGGGGGAGCTGGGGTTGTGTGGAGGTAAAACGCCGTGCAGTGCATTCCTTCACCCTCCTCCTCCTCCTCTCTGCTGTCTCCTGAGCATCCCTCCCTTTTCCTCAGCAGGTACCTGCAGAAAGTGACCCTGTCAACAGCACCCCAGCAGGACTGGCCTTTGGTCTTGCTCAGGCAGCTGGTTCCCATTAAATGTTCTCAATCATGGAGAATTCTTCCTCTCTCATCTGAAATATTTTATTATTGCTTTTCCTTTCTTGCAGTTTCCTAAGGAGAAGGGAGGGAGTTTGTGCATACATGTCCAGTGACCTAAAGAGAGGGAATTTAGAGCTTGATCTTATCATGCTCCTGCTGA
>NW_008587949.1:2829-11972 GCF_000691845.1 Merops nubicus
CATTTACTCCTTCTTATGCACCCACTAAATTACTGCTCATCTCTTCAGTCCCCCACTGCCTCAGGTAGAGTCCTGAAGTGCCCAGAATTGGGCTTTGACATATGGATGATTGGGAAAGGCCAGATGAGGACCCAAACATCTCTATTGGCTTTCACCCAGGGCCTGGCTAATCATGGACAAAAGCCAATGGGGTGACCAGCAGCAGGTGTCCTGCTTGTTAAGAGAACTAGATTAAAGCAGGTCCTGCTTGGGGAGATGGTTGTGAAAGCTCATCTGCTGGTGGATGCAGCAGGCAGTTTCCTTGTTACCTAGGAAAGACTTTCTGACTACCTCTGAATGATAAGGTAAAACCCAACCATGCTCTCAACTGCATTTCCCACAGGATGGCTTTGTGGGGGGTGTTGGGCTCCTCACTCTCCTTTCTCTTTTTCTCTGTTGTATCCCCTGTGGTGAGTGGGGTTGTTACTTTGTTCATTCTACCCATTATCAGTCAAACTGTGCTGTTTGTACCCTCTATATTGTTTGAATTGTTTCCTCTGTTTACCTGTGACTGGCTGAGCTCTGTTGTTTTTCCATTTCCAGAAAATAGACAATCAATCTATGCTGATTTTTCTGTGGATAGCCTTATCCTTCCTGGTGGGGTATCTAATTGGTAAAACAAGTCCCTAAAGGCAAATTCCTTCTCACTGTGCTGCTCCCTCCCCCTGGGAACCTCTCCTGGATGAGGACAAGGGCTCCTCACATCATACCTGTTCCCTGGGCTTGTTGCAGAGCTGCCACAGCCCACAAGGACAGAAAGGGTTGTGTAAATTTTCCCTGGTGACTGTTCAACCTCTGTTGCCTTTGGAAAGATGAAGATGACACGAAGCCCCCTGCTCTCTAAGGAGCAAACGCCTGCACTTGGTTTTCTCCTCTGGAATTTCAGCCTTTGGCCTCTGCTGTTTGTTCCTGCCTGGCTGTGGCTTGGTGAGATGCCTGCAACGTTCCTCCTGGGACAAGAGACACGTTTCTCCTCACAGCTCATCAGTAGGAACCCTCATATCATCTTCAGCCATCTGAGAGAGCATCCTCCTCGACTGGCTTCGCCTCAGGGCTGGTTGGCAAAGGATCCTGCAAACCTCCTGCCTTGCCATGGACACAGGAGAAAGAAATCAATCCCAAGTGCTTCCCAGCAGGGAAGCTGTGCTGGAAGGGATCTCCCATTTTACCACATCTCAGCCCTTGCTATTGGCAGCAATCCCATCGTGCAATCTCTTACACAAATCTGAATCTCCAAACAATCCTAACCAGTTTTAAGATTCTCCCACTCCCCCAATTAGCAGGCTCATCCAGAGCTTGACAGCTCTGAGGCTTAAAACTATTCTTCTTATTTCCAGTCTCCATTTATTCCTGGCTGGAGCATGCCCACTTGTTCTCATGCCAACATTGTTCCAAGGCTTAAATAGCTCTGCTGCCTCCCTGGTGCTTATCCCTCTGATGTGTTTACCAAGAAAAATCATATCCATTCCCAGCCTTCGTTTCACTGGGCAAAATAAATCAGCCTTCTGCCCCTTGATAGGCACTCTCTACCCTTGACTGTCCTCCTAGCCTTTGTCTGCATCCCTTCCATCCTCAGTTCTTCTCTTCCCATTGCAGATTGGTTGTTGCTGGTGACCCAGTGGCCGGGGAAGAGCTGAGCGTGGAGATTCTTAGAGGCACAAACTGCTTTTCCCAAGGGGTTCTGGTTTTGACCCCTGCAGTGTAGAGCAGCACCTCATCTCAGAGCAGTCCCTGGAGGCTGCTGAAGTCTGGAGCTGCTGTTGCTGCGTTGCTGGTGAGGCATGCAAGACTTGTGTGCAGGGCTAAAGGGACCCCTGAGGGGTTGACTCCTCTGATGGCACTAGCTGTTAAAGTTGGCTCTCCCACTTCCCACTGCAGGGAGGCACCCTGAGCTCTGTCACTACGTGGCTTTAGCAGAAGGTTTTGTTTATCTGGTGGTTTTCTTGCAGAGCAAGAGGTCCACGTAGGCTTTTCCTGTGATGCTTTCCTGAACGCTCTGAATTCCTCTCAACAGGATATTGAGAGGCCCAAATTATCTAAGTGTGGGTGTGCTTTTTAATTTAATCTCTATCTATCTGACTCTCTGCCTCATCTACAACCCTTCATTTTTTCCCTTAGGAAAGGTGTGCAGAGGGCAGATGACAGGTTTTAGGCTAGGATATGCTGCAGCAGAAAGAAACAAACTGTCCTACTTCTCAGTTGAGCCAATCCTGGGCTTCAGGAGAAAAAAAACCCAAGCCAGTTTAGACTCCTCAGAGTGTAGGAACTCAGTCATGCTCCTAATTATTTTTTTTTAAGTCTGTGACTCAATCTTTCTGCACAGGATGCTCTATTAGTACCATGCCCTTTAGCTTTGGGAAAGGCAAGCAGCTGTGGAAGTGCAGTGCAGCAACTGGCATTAGAAGAAGTGACTTGCTGAAAGGGAGGCACACAGGCTGCAGTCCCAGGGGCAGAGTCTTCCTCTGGATGCCTCTCACCAGCTCCAGCTGGCACTCGTGCATTCTTCTTCTCATTTTTGCAAGGGTGATAGAAGGAAATCCTTTCCCCCACCACCCTCAATGGACCTTTCTGGGTCAACGACTCCAGGTCTGCAGAATTTAGGCAGATGTATCTCTACAGTGTTGGAGGTTTGGAAACAATGGGGTGTGTGGTGCTGGGAGAGAGGTGTTGAAAGGCACCCACCCTTCTTTCTGCACCCTTGCTGCTACCTGAGAAGCTATGAATTAGAGGTTTTTCCTTACTGAAGCTGAGTCATTTAACTCCATTCTTCTTGGTACTTCTGTAACATCACTCCTTGTACCTTGGTCAAACCTCTGTTCTGACTTTGCTGTGTCCAAAGATCTCAGCAAACACCCTGTGGTGTAGAAGCAACACAACAGAGAAGATCTACCTGTCAATGGTTTGATTCTGTGCTTGAGAAAATGGGACTTTCTGACAGAGCAACTGGGTCCTTCCCAGTGCCAGGCACCTGCTGCTGTTGTACCACAGCACAGAGAGGCTGAGGTGTAACCTGAAACAACACTCAACCCCCTAAATGGCTTCTTTTTTCCCCCCTAAAGTCTTTTGTTCCTGAAACCAAAGCACAGTAAATCAAGGGGTTCTGCTTTAAATGAACTTGAAATGCTCTTTATTAAAAAAAAACCAAAACACACCCACACAAACAACCCCCAAAACAACCATATCCCCAAGTCCCTGAAAGGAAGAGGAGGAGGAAAAGATTGGACCTGAGAGAGGTTTGATAAATCACCTAGAAATGGACCTGGTGCAGATGTTGCTGCATTCAGCCCACCAGGCAAAGCCCATGGTGGGACTGACAGGCCACGTGTGAAAGCAGACACAAGGCAGCTGCCTTGGAGGAGACGTGCTCTCTCTGGCACATAGAACTCATGCTTGGTCCCTGCCCTGGCCTCCCTAGATCCTTCCTGCCAAAAAATAAGCCAGATCAAACCTGTCATGGTCTGGAAGGCTTCAGCTCTCCCTTTATTTCAACGTGGTGTGCATGGTCTGGTTTCCCAGCACTTAACACTTTGGCATCGTGCTGAAAAAAACTGTTAATTCTCCAGTTCTTGGACTGTGGCTTCCCACCTGGCTGTCCAGGGAGTGCCCTGGCCACAGGCAGCAAGAAGCTGGATTTATTTTTGAGAGAGAGAGACTTCTTTATAAGTTATTAATGAAACCACAACGCCCAGAGTCCAGGAGAGCACTGAGGAGGACCCCCCATGCCCTGAAGCAAGCAGCCAAGGGCTGAGAAGAGCATTTGGGCAGAGCCATCCAGGAGGGGCTGATGGCTGTGGGGCTGAGGGCTGAGCATACCAAGCCCCATGTGGGTCCAGAAGCACGTCAGGCTGTGTGCCCATATCCTGGGCCACAAGCTGCCTGTGGTGCAAGAACGTGGTCAGCCCCAGAATCAATCCCAAAGCATCCTCGTTCACATCCAAGGGTTCCACAGCTCCTTCCCTAGTTCTCCAAGAAACTAGGAGGTCAAATGATAGAAGAAAACAGCTCACGTGTCACCCTGTGGCCCTGCCCTCCATCTGGGACTGAGGGAAGTAGGTGGTGGGTGAAGTTTAAAGGCAGTTTTTTCTGTGGTTGGCTTTGGAAAATGACTTGTCCTACAGCACTGCAGAAGTCTGAGATGCTGCTGTCACCAGAACTGGCCTCAGGATGTTCTCTAGGGTTTCCTTTTGTGTGCTCACAGCAACAAGACTGGAGAGAAGCTAAGAGGTAGAAGGGGTCGATCTCCTTGGGACTGTTTTGTCCTTTGTGTAAGGGGAGGAAAAGACACACAGGGAATTCCAACGGACTTTGGGGCAGCCAACACGTGGGTGGTGCCTTGTGTGGAAAATGGTCTCCAAAAATAACCAGGACCACAAAAGGGGAAACATTAATAAGGATAATTAACCCGTTTCTATCTCCAAGTGCTTTGGAGACATGAGCTAATCAGAGTGTAGGCACACACAAACACACACAATATCTGTAATGAGCTTGTTCTTCTACTTCCTTTCCTCTTTCTCCAGCAGATTGCCTCCTGAGATCCCTATCAGACAAGACAGGTCTCTTTCTGCCCCTTCTGCAGAAGCCTGACAGTCTTGCCTTCACTCAAAGTGCATCTTTCTGTCAGTCAGTCAGTCAGTCTGTCTGTCTGTCTGTCTACCTCCTTCCTCTGCTGGCCACAATCAGATTCCACTCAATGAATCACAGTCTGGTGGAAACTCCCTCTGATCTTTGCCAAGAACTGCAGAGCTGAGGGAAATGGGTCTGCCAGCCCAAAGCAGTGTAGCTCCCTGCCTTACTGGTTACCACTGCAGTTGGTTGCTTCTGGTTGTCCTGTTTCTGCTTTCAGCCTGGCACCTCTCCTCCCCCTGGAGCATCTTTCCCAGGATTATCAGGTTGATCCCTAGATGCCTCCAGGGCCCTCCTGTCAGTCTGCAGGTCGTTGGATCATCTCCTTCCACCGAGGTGTTCACTCTTTGCTCTTTTTTTGCAACAAAGAGGACTTGTTGAGACTGAGTGTCTATCTATCCAGATCACCAGGGTGGATTTAAACATCTCCTCTGGTCTCTGTTGTCTGGTGAATTCTACCCTACTACCCTCTGCAACAACTTCACAGCTCTGCTGATTCTTCATGCCAGACCTGCACATGGTCTAGCAGAGCAGGTACCCCCTGACTGACAAGTTGTCTCCCAGATGGAGCCTGGATTCTTTGTGGAACCCAAGAAAAAGTTACTTTACTTCTCTGGCCCTCATTTTCTCCACCAGTCAAATGGGTGCAGTAAACACACTTTTGTAAATGCTTTGTGGAAGACACTGGATTAAGTGCTGGAGGAGTATCTCATGATGGAGAGGAACCACTGTGTGGTCTTCTGGAGCCCTCCTGCACACAGAAAGGAGGTTGCTTCATGCCACCATCAAGTGAACCTCCAAGGCCTTAGTAACAACCTTTTCCTGGTCCCCAAGCTGAGATGCTGAAGCAGAGGTCCTGGGGAAGGTAGCACTGGAAGCCTTCAGATACTCAGGCCAGAACCAGCTGGGGTGGCAGATCATCTTGGAGACTTAGGAAGAAAGAAAAGCCCCAGTGCTGCCAGCCTGAGCATTTCCTCTCCATGACCACCAGAAATATGCTGTGGAGTGTCATCGTAGCCCTGCAGGAGAGGCCCAACCAGTCTCCTGCCTGCTTGTGCCCTTTGCTCAAGTCTCTTTGTGTTGGTGGTGTCCACACAGCCAGACACAGACCTGCACCTCAGGCAGTTCCTGGAAAGCCCCTGAAGAAGAGCCCTTAGAGGTCTGCGTGGTGCTAGGAAGCTCTCCAGCCCTGCAGCTCTGCAGTGGGCTCCTTGGAAGAGCAGCATACGTGCTCCTCTTGGGGCTCCTGAAGCGTGGGGGTGTGGGGAGGCTGCTGTCCCCTCTGGCAGCTTCCCCAGGCAGCACTGGAGCTGTTGCAGGCTGCACAGGAGCCAGACCAATGTGCCCTACCCCATCTCCTCCTTCTCCAGCATTCACTTCTCTTCCTGGCCTTTCCCCTCTGCAGTACCTCCCATTCTCTCTCTTTCCTCTCTGAGCCTCTTTCTGTTCTTACCCTGCCTACTCCCACCTCCCCATCCCCTCCCCTCTCCCCCTCCAATCCACATCCAACCACCCCAGTTGGCTCCTTTTCCCCTGGAAGTCTCCAGAGATGTGTGACAGGTGCCTCAGACCATCAGGGAGCAGCAGCTCAGGCTCAGACCCTGGCTCCCAAGCCTCTCATCCTCTCCAGCTCTGGCTCAGGAAAGCTCAAGCCCCAGCTGGTCCTGGAGCTGGTGGAGCTCAGCCTGGCTGCCCCAGCGTGAGCCTCCCCCCCAGGAGCAGGGAGAAGGCAACGTGCCTCTGCCTCCTGCCATCCCACTCTCTACCCCATCTCCCTGGGGCACAACCACAAGCCCTTATCAGGATTCGGCCCCTCGCTGTGAGGAGGAGGGATCGTTTTCCTTTCTGGGTCTCTCTGCTCTCTCCTTCCCTCTCATGCATTTCCTCTGAGGCTGGTCCCAGGCCCACTGCCAAGTCTCAGATCCATTAGAGAGGTGCCTGGCTGACTGAAGCACAAATCAGGAGGGATCCGGGCACAATTAGCAGCTTCTAGCACCTCATCTGGAAGGCATTAGCTTGGCTTTTTGGGGAGGGGGTTAGGGGTTGGGAAGAGAAGAGAAGAGAGAAATAAGAAGGAATGGATATAGATGCCAAACAATAAATAAGCTATTTCTGCCACTCTCAGGATCCACCCCTCTAGCATCTGACAGCAAGGGACAAACAGATAGAGCCACGAAGATGATCAGAGGGCTGGAACACCCCTCCCACCCTGGCAGGCTGAGAGAGCTGGGGATAGTCAGCCTGGAGTAAAGAAGGCTCCAGAGAGACCTTACACCTTTGAGAAAAACCTTGGTATTGCTCTCAGCAGAGACACAAGCCACCCCCTGCTCCCTCACCAGCCTGCTCCAGGCTGTGACTCTTGGGCAACCTCAGGCCCAAGCCAACAGGACATGGAAAATGTACTCATAGTACATTTCTGTTCCCAGAAAGGTTCTGCTCTTTCGTGGGCACAACAGTGCTGGCAAAGAACGTGTCTCTGAGGATTACAGTATGGCTAACAGTTAGAAAAGTGACTCTCAGTGAGTTTAAAAGCACTCTTCAGGTCCAGAGCCAGGGTGGGCAACCTGCACGCTTCTCCCCTGCCACCTCTGCAGGAAAACAGGCTCTGCATTTTCCTCTGACTTGTCCTCCATCCCCTGTCTTCTCTGAGGGATTACAGTATTGCTAACAGTTAGAAATGTGACTCTCAGAGTGAGTTTAAAAGCACTCTTCAGGTCCAGAGCCAGGGTGGGCAACCTGCACGCTTCTCCCCTGCCACCTCTGCAGGAAAACAGGCTCTGCATTTTCCTCTGACTTGTCCTCCATCCCCTGTCTTACTGGGTTGTACAATTCCCTGGGCTTTTCCTCTCTTGCCAGACCTTGTGGAGAAGGCAGGGTGGAAGTGGGGGGTCCTGGGCCCCTCTGCAGTGATGGAGCTGGGAGGTGGGACCCAGGGGGTACAGGCAGCAGGCAGCTGCCATCCCTCTGAAATGCTGTGTGTTGAGCCAGGAGCACTCAGGGGAAGAGAAAACCCCCTTTCTTCTTGCAGGAGAGCCCCCCAGCTTGCAGAGCAACGGGGGCCAGCTTTTATTTATCCACTGGGGTATGATCCCAGCAGCCAGGCATCAGGTCCCCCCCCCATAGCACACACAGGCCATGCCACTTCCCAGGGCCACCTGCTGATGGCCAGGGGCTGGGGAAGCCAAAGCTTGCTCTGAGCCAGTGAGCTCATGTTATTCCTGGGCAGGCAGCAGCTGGAAGTAGCTGGAAACATCTCTAAAAGGAAATTTTCCTACACTGGCTGTTGCCAGATGATGGTCTGTGAAGTCCTGCTGGTTAATGAGCTCATGGAAAGTGACCTGCAGCTGGACTCAGCCACCTTCTACAGATTTCCAGCCCTGAAACTGTGCTGACATAGGTGTTGGGTAGCCCTGGAGAAATGTTGAGGGCTGATAATATTTGTTGGTTCAAAAAGTCTGGGGTATGTTGTTTTATTCTGTGTTCTGTGTTGTTTTCCCCCTAGTAGGTAAAGGCAATGATGGCTTATCCTGCCAAAATAAAGAAGACTGGTAGTGTGCTGTCTGATACTGGTGGTGTAGCCTGTCCTGCTGGAAGGCTGACCCAGGAATTTGGGAACAAGGGGGGAGTTGTTGGACTCTGGGGTGGGAAACCCCCTCAGCCCCATGGAGGGGCTTTGGGAACCTCAGCTCCTGGGGAGGGTGACATTGTTGAGAAGAGCTAGGAGGCCAGGATGAAGATACTCCAGTGGAGCAGTGCTGAGCATGGCAGAAATCCCTAAAGAGTCAGTCATGGCATTATCATGACTGAATTTGGCTCTAGACTCCAAATCTGCAGAGAGAGAGAGTGGGGGAGGCGGAAAAGAAAACATGCAAAGGCCTTTTCAAAACCCCAAGACCACAAGAAAAAAAAAACTTCCTATAAACAAATCAAATGGAAATATTTTTTTTAGTTCTATAAACATTTCCCCTTGAAGCATTCAACCCAAATATTGCATCACTGTGCTAAGACATAAACAAATCTTGCAGGGGAAGAGATGCACACCAACAATAGACGAGCTTGTTTGCCTTGTCCAGGCTGCAAGAAGTGCAAAAAATAAACAAACAGGGCAAAGAGTGACAAGCAGAAGAAAGATGTCTGAGGAAGAGTTGTTTGAATAATCGAGGGAGGGAAGAAACACACTCCCCACCCTCAAATCCCACTGAGGCTCAGTAAGGAAATTCAGCTCCTTCAGGGTCCTTAGGAAAAGCACAAAGCAAGGTAGCTTCTGGCTTTCAGCAAATAGATTCTTAAATATCCATCTTTGACGTGGACATCTCTTGGGTGGGGATGTATTTATTCTTGCAGGGATTGTAACAGTGAGAGCAAGAACTAAACTGGCCAAGAATGTTGTGTTTTATACTCATGTCCTGCTTCCCCTATGGGGAACTCACCCACGGGGAGGGGATTGTCCTCTGAGCAACAGTTAGCAGGCTTTCAGCAGG
>NW_008587949.1:12003-13528 GCF_000691845.1 Merops nubicus
GGCCTGGCTTTTGGGGGGTAAAAATCTTTAGAGGCCCTCCAGGAGGAAGAATTTGCCACCAGTGAGAAAATGTGAAGTGCTCCAAACACACACCCAAGGAACATCAGGATGAGGTGATGCTGGGGGGCCTCGGAGCTGCCGTTTGCTCTGTCTTCCTGGCATACCCCTAAGCTGGCTCTGCCCCCCTGTTTCTCACATTTTTGGGGTGTAGTATAACACTGGTGACAGTGTACCTCTGGCAGCACATGAAGAGGCCTGCCAGCAGTCCCTCCTTACTCCTGTGGTGGGGAAGAGCACTAGAGCACTGTCCTTGAATGGGAGGATGGCCAAAGACAGCCTGGAGCCAAACTGGTACCAACATTTTGCTCATCCCTCATCAGACCCCTGTAAGAGCTGCCAGGGATCTCCCAGCTTCACACCTCCCACCAAGAAAGCCAGGAGAGGAGCTGCACAAATCAATCTGGTTGGGAGGGGGTTTCACTCTTGTTCCAGCTCACACCAGAAACGCTGTAGAAAAGGCCACCAAAAAAAAACCCCCCCAAAAAAGCTGCTTAGCAGTTCAGTCTCACGGGAAAGTTTCACTCCCAGCAAGCCAGCAGAATTTCTTGGGTCGATAGTCAGGCTCTGTATTCTGCTGAGATGAAACAGAAATATGGTGATGCTTTGATCCTTCAGCTGGGATCACACTGCTCAGGCACTGCGAGGAGCAGAGGCAACCAGGCTTTCTCTGCTGGCTGAGTGTTCTTCTGGGAGCCCTGTGCATGGTCCTCAGGCTCAGCAACCCAGCTGAGGGGACCAGCAAACCTTCTGAGACCATCTGATCTCCCTAGACTCTCCACCAAAACTTCTCCCTGCCTGCTTTGGTCTTGAGAAAATGACTTCAGGTGCTGCTGCTGCTGGGGGAGCTGATTTACGAGGGGAGGCTGAAAGAATAAAGGGCCTCACACACTTCTCACGTTACATGGCATCTAGCTGGTGTGAATTCAGGGGCGTTTACACCCAGCTAACTGCTGGAGAATTGGGCCCAGACCCTGTCTATCTGTCTGACCAACAGAGAGGATCAAAGACCTGCAAATGGCAAGCGGGGGGTGGTCCGAAAAGATTAGAATCAGAAGTAAGGGGATGAACCATATCAGAGTAAAATTTAAGTCGGAGAGAGAAGATTGCAGCTGACATCTATTCCCTAAGCTGCTGTTCTGCCTTCCATGAGAAGCTTCTAGGTATGGTTTACATCAGTCAGGAAAGGGATTAAAGGGGTTTGGGGTTTAGCAGGGTCTGGCACGCAGCAGGCAGAGTCGATTGGGAGGGTTTGGAGCGCAAAGGCTTCAGAAGGGGGGTCTGCAAGGGGATTCCAGCAGCCTCCTCCAAATCCCCACCCCGACGCTCGTGCCTCAACATCTGACACAGGCAGCCAAACGAAATGGTGACAAATAATTAGCTGGCAGAAGTGAAAAACGCAGAGTTTCGAAGCTGGGTTGGGATTTTTATTTGGCTCTAACCGCAGGCTGATGCAGGGTATCACACC
>NW_008587950.1:0-11803 GCF_000691845.1 Merops nubicus
CCCCCGGGAGGCACCGTGCTGGCGCTGCCGGGCATGCCGCAGCCGAGTCCCACGCCTGCCCTGTGCCCAGAGTCCACGCTCTGCACCCACGCAGCAGTTTCCACCTGGCTGAAATCCTCGGGTTTCCTGGTGCCTGGTGTGCGGGCAGCAGGCGCAGGACTTCTGAGGAGCACGTCTCGACGTTCATGGAACGTCTTTCTCCCCAAGAACCATGTCATAGAAATAGGACATTTTGCAATCCTGCGTGATCTGATAACAAGGAGAAGGAGATGACTGTTGGGTGCTTGTCTTCTGTTCAGTGTTGTGCCATCAACGGATAGCAAACTCTAGAAATTCATTACAGGAAAAAGTTTCTCCCTCCTAATTACTTGCTGTGTAATGCACCTTCAGCGGGGGTGTACTGACACTGGGTTTGGGAGGCTGGATTTGCGTGGAGGCCAGCAGTGATCCTTGTGTTTGTTTTCCATTTGATATGTTACTTTTGTCTTCCCTTCCCGTTTTCAGCGCCACTGAAGTAAAAGCTGTTTCTCTTCGTGATCCCCATGTGAGGCTAACCTAGATTTATCTTGCTCTTTAAAGGGAAGAAGGGGGTTCTCGCCTTCTGTCATATAAAATAATAGGAGATACATTTCTGAAAAGTCAAAATGGAAGAATAAAAACTCTAAAAGTATCCGTAAGCTGCAGCCTTTTTGTTTGTTTTGGCAGCTCCAGAATAAAATGCAATGAATACTAAAAATTACTACTTTAGCATGTGTATCCTTTACTGGGCATGGCCTGATGGTTCTATCAGAGCTAATTTTTTTTTTATTTGATCCAGTGCTAGCATACCATCTAAGTTCAAAGATACAATACATAAAAATGTTTTCTGGATGTTGTCTTCAAAATCTGCCAACTTCTTTTCTATTGCTTTCTGTTTTATTGGTACAACAATGGACTAATTTGAATTGCATTTGTTTTTTTTTCTCCCTGTTGTTCACATTTTCATTTTAAATTATTTACAAGTCTGAGGCTTGGAAAGGAGAGCCTAATGAATGCTTTAAAAAAATAAAACCTCCTTCTTTAAGCATGTTGTGCTTCATGTTTTGAATTTATGACCTAAGCCTTAATAAATAGTTTCCTAGTTACTCTCATCTTCGAATTTATGAGCTGTCCTGTTTACAAGTTTTACCTATACAATGGAAAGATAATTCCTCTTTACCCTAAATGAACCTTTTTTTTTAACAAACTTAAACTGCTAATTGGGGGTAATATGGCAATAAATGCAATGTCAAAACTTTTAACAGTGTGAAGATGCAATATTTAGTTTTTGAGCCTTTTCCGTGTGCATTCTGTGTAAGGATACAGAGTGTTGTGGGTTTTGATATCTCATATCCATATTGGGTTAATAGAAAGTATTTTAGGGAAGAGCTGTCGAGCCTTACAGGAGGCAGGTCACTTCTGTCCTGCCTGTAGGACAACACCTTGGTGGGCACACACTGAAGTGTTGCTGTGAGCCTCGTTGTTGTGAGGCTCCAGAGAGATGGCAGACGTAGGAAAGAACCCCGAGGAGTTGGTGTGTGTGTGTGTGTGGTGTTTTGTTAACTGTTAAGTTATTCTGCTGAAGAAAAATAGTTGTAGCAGTAGTTGCTTTGTTTTGAGTGTACATTAATGTAACTTAATCAGGAAGGAAAGCAAACCTGGGACTAGAATTTGATGTCATTTACCTGACTATAAATCGGAATATCTCAATTTAGCTTAACAGAATTTTTTCAATTTGTGTCAAAATGATCAAAATCAGAACCTGACACAAGCTTTCTATCTCAGCATTTGTGCATACAAAACTGAAGAAATGAAACAGTTTTTTCTTTTTTGTTTTGTCCAATCTTATCCCAAAAAACAGAGGTTGGGTTTTGAGCAGAGGTTTTGCAATACGATGTTGTTACTTGTTGGTACCAGGAACTTTGCAGATATGTTGTATGAAAAAACATGGATTTTAAAATTTATTTATTAATTTTGTTGTTGTTGTTATTGTTTCTGATTAGACTTTAGTTGTCAAAGCTACAGACTTGTGAATTTGGGAGCCATGCTAAATCTAGGTAGCCTGAAAATCCTTGACAAGTATTTCTTTGCCTTCTTTGTCAAGAAGTCTTGACCTTTCTTTGTGTGCCTCTGGTGATACCTGCAGAGGGTTGTATGCAGGCTTCGTGCCCTGTCTGATTTCCTTTGTGTCGCCCAAGGAGTTTGCCACAGGGATGGCAACATGAGGAAGAGAGGAGAGGGAGAAACTGAAGAGAAAGTTGACAGAGGTCTGATGTTGGAAGTGTCCCTTCTGCTGCTCTGAAGCAGACATCTCATGACATGTAAGGAGCTCTGTCTCTTGAAACCCAGGAATCCTTCCTGGGCACAGGGTTGCTAGGTACAGCAGACAGTTGTTTGGAGGGGACAAGTGAAAACCTGACAGTGCATTTTTAGCTCTGTTCAGGCTGCTCTGTGTCCATTTCCAGGTAAAAAAACCTGCTGAGCTTTGCAGGTGGAGGTTGACTCGCAGGAAAAACTTCTCTTTTTCCTCATTCACATCATCATGATTTTAGATGTTGCTAATACCAGTAAAGTGTATTCTGAGGCACAGTGCTGAATAAACTTTTTTTGGTCACAGAATGGGTACCTGTGTATTTTGTATGCAAAGGGTATATATCCTATAGATAGACAACGTACAGGCAGAGGTGATACATTGCACCAACTGCTATGGACAGTAGTATCTTCACTGAGAGTGGTCAGGCCCTGGAACGGGCTGCCCAGGGTGGGGGTGGAGTCATCATCCTTGGAGGGGTTCAAAAAACGAGTAGATGTAGCACTTGAGGCTATGGTCTAGTGGTTAGGGAAATGCTGGGATGGTTGTTGGACTTGGTGATCCTTGAGGTCCTTTCCAACCACAGTGATTCTATGGATGGAGAAGCTGGCCACCTTGCAGCCACACAGGCCTCTCTTCAAATCTACTGATGCCAAGGTAATTAAACTTGAAGTGGAAACAAAGTTAATCTCTGAAGCATATGCTTAAATGTTACATGGAAGTGCAGGACTGTGATGAGTCACATAAAGGGTCAAATAATATTTTATTTATACATTTGTTATAAGTATTCAAAGGTTATTGGATTTATAATTACAGGGATTTGGATGACACCTACTCTGACAGTGCTGGCGAAACTTCAGCTGATGTCACTGTGGTCATGGTTTCATTGTGATTTTATTTTTAAATTATTTTTCATCCTTGTAAGTTATGTTTCTAAGCTGAACGGTACCTGTTTTGGGAGAGGAAAAATACTTCACACAATATCTAAACTTTGTTTGAATAAACCACCTAGAAAGCATAGAAACAAAAGTGGTATATTCCCTAAAATAAAATTGCAGTAGAAAATTTGCTTTATAAAAGAAGATGTTCATAGTGCTGGGACTGTCTAAACCACCAGAACTGCCAAGCATAAATAATTACATAATTTCACACTTTCCAGTGAAGTCAGACCCTGATTAGGAAGTTGACAGCCTGAGAGAGTCCGCTCGTTGGCAGTGATGTCTGTATTCCCTAAAATTGTAGAGACTGCATCTAGGAAAACAAACTGAGCTTTCAACCCTTTACTTGGAATGAGAACCCTTCTTGCAAAGGGAGAATATGCTTTTTCTTAGAAAAGTTTTTGTACTTTAAATGCACAGATATATCAGCTTTTCTGCTTTCAGCTAGAGCTAGCATAGATTTTGCTGATACCAGGTCTTCTTGCTGTCTTGGTCCTCACTGTCTTTCAGTGTGTTTGATATTCATATTTCTTTTTTATTCCCTCTTCCTTGCTGTGCTTTTTTTCTTCCTTTTCTTAAACAAATAGATAATATGGTAATACGAACTCTAATAGGAAAAAGGCATTGTTTAACTCAGTTGGGGTACTACTAATCCAGTCACCAAATGTAACCATAACACAGCATGCATTTTAATTATTAAATCTAATGGAAACTTTGCATTTTAAATTCAGAGCTATAAACCACTTGTTTGAAAATGCACAGTTCAGCATGATGATTTTAGCTTTAGTGAATTACAGGGCAGTATTCTTTGATCAGTTATTACAGGTTGAAGATTAGTAGCATTCAGTGCTTGTGTTAATTTTGAGAATACATCCAGGAGTCACTGCAGGTCAAACTGAAGCTCAATCTTGTCTATTTTTAATGATTTAGTGAACTGGCTGGATAAACAGAAGATGTATACATGATACATCTGTGCCAGTCATTCCAAGGAGTAATTTAACGGCACATTTTCAAGACTAGTACTCCTTCACATTTCAGTACTTCTGTAAAATGTGCTCTGTTATTAAATGCCATATCGTTGAGGTTTTGCTTTTAGATGTTTGTTTGAATAGTTCTACCAAGTGCTCCTGATGCTCTCTGAACGTCCTAGTAAATAACAGCTGGCAGGTGGAACAGTCAGTAAATGTTTGCTCCTGTTTGATCAATGTGTGTTTGTAATGAGCACATATTAGTCATAAATTCTAATAAATGTAATGAATTAAAAGAGAAATAATCTTTTTGTTTATGAACTTTTTAACCTAAAAATTAAAAATACGCTTAAAGTAGGTGTGGATTTTACTGAATCATCACAAAAACTTCCTAATCCCCATGTGACCTTGAAGCTCTGCTTCAGAAGCAGGGGACTTCACGTTATCGAGCAGCTCCAGTAGGTTTGAAGGAGGAGGCTTTGCTGAGGTGCCTCCTCAGGATGCTGGGACAGCTGGCTCACCAGGGGCAAGAACAGGGCTTCTCAGGTTTGTGAGGTACATGGCATGGTAGTACCTCTGCAGGTAAGTATTGCCTTTACTTTGCCCAGGTTGCTGGATGTAGCACCTCTCCATTTCTGGGCTTAAGACTTGTGCCCACTGTCTTCCTCCTCTAGCTGAGGAGGTTGTCCCATGGGGGTTGAGCAGGAACTGTTTGTTTTCTTCTCTCTGTGTGCTGAGTGTGAGGTGCCAGAACCTTCCTCAGGCCTCCAGATCTCACTTTCTGATGGAGACATGTCAAAGCTTGGCATGAAGTGGTGCAGCAGTCCCTGGCATCTCTGGTGGACACAGGCTTAAGTGATTTTGCACCGTTGAACTTTGGGACTCGAGTGCAGATTTTTGTTCCACAGGGCCACCTGAACCCTTGGAGCGTCCCTGTCACTTGTTCAGCCTTCCCTTTCTCTTCATCTTTTTCCTGTTGGTGATCTGGTGTAAATGCCAAAAACTGGGAACTGGTTTTACAGTTGCAGCTGTTGCTGTTCAATCTGGTTGTTTTCAGGGTACGTTTGTCATAGAGCACCAACTTTCTCAGTCTTCCTCTTGTTCTTCACTATTCATCTCTATTGCAGATCCAATGGTGATATCAAAGTAATTATGATATCAATGTCTACTAGATCCTTAAAATTCATACTTTTCTTGGTTTTGCTCATGTACCTTGTTTGAGACAGGAAGGTGTGTAGGTACTAGCTTTCCACTATGTTTTTTTTGGTTTATACATACTTAGGAAATATCCCCTGCTGTTTGTGTATGCTAGATTAATTTAGTTCAGCCTGTATCACTGTAGAGAGCCAATTAATTTGTCAACATTACACATTTGTATTGCTCTGGGAACGGGTTCCTAGCTATGTACACTGGCCTCATGGACTGTACGTAGTTAAAGGATTGCTAAGGGAGAGCCTTTCTGATGAGTAAAGTGAGTTACAGAGTACATAAAGGCTGTGTGTGAACCCACGGCCTTGGTGGTTTCATCTAAAGGAGGGAGAGAGCAGCATCACCATCACCTGGGGTAGCTGTGAGCACCTCTGGACTCCAGGTCTTTGCCAGCCTCCCCCGTGCCCCTGAGACAGGACTGCAGGTACCCATCCAGCCTGGCCTGGGGCTTCCTTCTGCCAGCTCTGGCAACTCAGCAGCTGCACCCTGGGAACCACTGTGGGCTCTGCTCCCTGGCTCGTGCCTGCTGTTCTTTCCAGACCGTGAAACGGGCACTCTGCAAATGAAGGTGTGTTATGCCTTTGTGCTTTTTGTTGTGCTCTGGAGGAAAGTTGACAGTAAGATATTGGTAGTAGGAAATAGCTTAGGTTGTAGCCTACACCTTCAGGTCATAGGTTGCTTGTCTCTTGTTGGCTTATTTCATGCTTCATTTTGGAATTAATGTTTTTTTGGTATGAATTGTTTTCCATGCTGTATGAAACAAAGCCCTTTTTCATACCCTTTAATCCTTTGGCTTCCATGAACTTCTGATGCTTTATGGCTGCCTTTATTCTTCTGTTGCAGTTTTCATGGCACTATGTGTTGTTCAGGTTCCAGTTCCTGAATTCTCAAGTCTTGGGTCTTTGAACTGGGGGAAGTCCTTTTTTTTCATGCTCTTTTGTCTATTGTTAATTTTTAAGGTGTGCTGCTTTGTTTTGTCTTGTCTTTTCTCCCATGTGGACGATTTTAATGCTTCTTGCTGTTCTCACTCATTTTCAATTCTTGCAGTTCCCCGTTGTGCAGATGACTCCAGCAGTAGGGTGGCAGCAGGAGAGGGAGGTTTTCCTCCCCAGTCTGCCAGCCTGAACCTGGCCCAGGTTGGCAGCAGCTGCAGGTCAGTACCTGGTGCCCATCTGCCCATGGCCCACGGTCCAGCCAGCTGACCATCACCAGAGGGTCACTTGAGTTGGATGATGGGTCTGAGTTATAGTAGCTGGCCCTTATTGACTGATCTAAGTGGCTAAGCACTGATGTTTTTAGTCTGATTGCTTTTCTCCTTCTCTCACATCCTTTCTTGTCTTCCTCCTGGATTTTTTTTCCTTTTTTAATTTGTAAAAGGCAAAGTATACCAACTTCTAAGTATGAAGTGAATTTTTACAGCCGAGTTATAAATTCCCCAAACTGGGGGGTTTATAATGGAAATGCTTAGGGGGGAGAGGGGAGGGTGTGCTATAATACATACGTAACCTTTTTTTCCCTCTCTTTAGTGAATAGACCGTTTAAACTAAATTAAGTAAAGGATATAAATTCTGTTGTTTCAGTTTTTAATATTTCATGGCTGATTTTATAGATAAAAATTACATTTAACAATAAATATGAAGAAGAATTTATACAGCCTGTTCTAGTTTGATATGGAACAGCAAATCCCATTTCTCTGTAGCTGTAAAGAAAATTCATTACAATGTCTTTGATTGTAAGAGATGGCTTCATTGTGATTAGTTACACTGATAATAAAACAACCTTTTTACAAATGGCACAAGATACATGAGCTCTCATGTGTCTGCCTTTTTTAATAGCGTTGAATTTGTGCATTTGCTACCTTTATTCTGTAGTCTTTTTTTTTTCATCTATAATTGGGCACTTTTAAAACCTATAAGTTATTAAAAATAGTCTCATGTAACTTAATTTTTCTGTTGAAGCATTTTGGAGAAGGAATTATTAATGCAGCTAAGCATTCCTAATTTTTGAGTTTTCAAAATAAAACCCCCTAATTTTAACTACAAAACTGTGGGATTATGTCATTTTTTTCAATTCTAAATAACAAGTTTTGGGAATAAAATAATGAAATTGGAATAGCTGACTTAATTTTTTGAGTTGTTTTTAAGCACTGAAAAGAATACCATGACTTTGAAGTGCCCTGTTCCCAGTGACTTCATTTGTATTTGGATGTTTGTAGGTATCTGAATCAGTTAAAATACAGGTAGTGGCATTAGGATGCCTACTAAGCACCTGAGTCGAAGGTTATGCGGTTGGGTGGGTGTGGGGAGGTTTTTGTGAGGAATTGATAGGCATTAAAGGGGTATTTATTTATTTTTTCCATTGTACGTGCATCTAAGAATACTTGGATCTCCTTATCACAGTATCACAGAATGAGTTTGATGAGAAAAGTATAATGGTTGTAGTAAGAACCTTTGCATAATTATATTGCTGTCATTTGTGCTGTTGCAGGATGTAACCAGTAAAATCTTCTGTATTGTTTAGTTTACAGAAATAATATCGGATATCAGACTTTGGAAAAATGGTGCATGCTACAAAATAATATTTGAATTTGTAAAATGGAATTACAGGGTGACTATTGGAAGTGAATTCCTCTCCTGCTGCACGTGAAAAGCAAAAGAGTGACGTGCTTTAGACTGAGGAGGGCCACAGAGCTGACAAAACAGAAGTTGCGTTTGCTTATCAAATATTTAAGGAATTTACTGGCAAGTCAACACCTGAATCATAGCACTTGGGGAAAATAGGATGTAATGCATGATGCTTCTGGAAAATACTAGATGGAACAGCACGCAATATTAAGTTTCACTGTAAAACATAAACCAGAAACCAACATTTTTGCTTCTGTTACCTGTAAGCTTTAATTTTACACTGTTTCTTTTCCACGGACGATTACAGCTGGGAAGAGAAGCCCTGTAGTGCCTGTTAGAGGTGTTTGCCCAGGACGAATACTGGCAAAAAGCCCCTTTGGCCTGCGGGCTGCTTCCCGCGCCCGCGTCGCTCCGTCGGCGCCATGGGTCCAGGCTGCTCAGCCGCCTGAGGGTGCAGCCCCCAAATCCTGCCCTGGCTGCAGGGGGAGATCCAGCCTGGGGCCCTGACTGTGCCCTGCCCTCACGAGTTGCCACGCAGGTTGCCCATAAGGGTGAGCTTGTGGTCCCTCAGGTCCTGCGGGCCTTCGAGCTCGGCGATAGCCTACTTAGCAACATGCCAATTTTTTGTTGTCCCAGGACAGCATTGGAGCAGTTGTAATTTCTTACTCTGGCTCAGTCTCCTGGTGCTTGCCCCTTGTTGCCATGTAGCATGTTTCCTGTGTTCATTAAAACTTATTGATCTCAGGAAAGTTTGTGGGATCAATTTTAACTGGGTGCTTTTCAGGGATTTAGAGGTATTTTTAGCAATAACACTCTCCTAACGGGTTCCCAAGGGAGGGTGATGTGTGGCGCAGAGGCCACGCACACGAGTCGCAGCCCTGACCCAGCTCCTGAGGTCCCCTCGCCCGGGGAAGCCCCGTGTGCTCCTGCTGCAGCCTCCTGTAGTGCCGAGGGCTGTGCCAGGAAGGGTCTGTTGGCATGCTGCACTCCCTGACCAGATCCCCAGAGAGATCTGGGGAGCAGGAAGCAACAACTGGGAACACCAACCTGACCAGCACAAGTCTTCCCAGCTTGCGGAGAAGGAGGAGGGCTGTGGTCCACCATGACTATGCTAAGCCTGGGTTAACAGTGGATCCGAGTGGCTGCCAGGCTCCATGGGGAGGAGACTTTTCTAACCTTGGGCTCCATTGCTGGTATTTCCTGGCGAGCTGCTTGGTAGCATGGGTGCCAGCTGAAGATTTGAACTTGTGATAAACCAATAACTGAAGGAAATGTGCTCTTGGGTAGCTGTTACACAGTGTGCTTCAAAATAACGAGACGGTTTTGCACACTAGATACCAAAGTAACAGAAAACTAGTAAGCAAGGTGCAGCTCTTGGATAAAAGAGAATGAAGCTGCATGGTTTTTGTAGGTATTAGGGAAGTGCTTGTGTCCCCAGTGCAATTGCTCCTGAGGTTGTACCACATGGACCATGCCTGCAGGAGAAATGAAAATTTTAATTGCCACATGAGTCCTTGTCTGGGAATGCACCTGAACACGTGTGCCTCAGATCAAGCCCAGGAGTGAAGGTGTTTGGGGGGAGGATGCTGCTGGTCAGCAGCGGCATTTGGAACCTTCACGGTGGTGGTGTCTAAGTATCCGTACTGCAGATGCTTTGGACAAGAGGTAAATGGCGTGTATGTAGGTGATGATGGTGTCAGCAAGGGGCTGTCCCTTCAGTTCCTTCCCTCCTTCAGTTCTAAGCCGCTGGAACCCATGCTGGGGAGATGTGGATTCACTGTATGGGCTGCGGTACAAGGTGATTGCTGCTGTGGCACCCCCTGGTCCTTCTCTCCTGGGTGTACAGAGCCCTTTGCTGTAGCACTGCCTCCTCGTGGGAGCCTGCTCAGCCTTCAGCCTCTCTTCTGTCCTCTATGAAGGCACCTTTTGTAGATATGTAGCTCTGGTGAAGGGCTTGAGGATGGGGAAGGGAAGAGGCTCCATGTCATAGCAGTTGTCATCATCTACCTGAACTTGTGCAAAGCATTCAAGACTGTCCTGTGTGTCCTTGTCTCTAAACTGGGGAGATGTGGATTTGATGGAAGGAGCACTAGGTGGATAAGGAACTGTCTGGATGGTCGCACTCAGAGACTTGTGGCTTGATGTCCAAGTGGAGACAGTGATGAGTGATGTTCTTCAGGGGTCGATATTGGAACTGGCACTGTTTAACATTCTAGTTAGTGACATGGACAGTGTCATCGAGTGCACTCTCAGCAACTTTGCTGGTGACACCAAGCTGTGTGGTGTGGCCAACACACTGGAGGGAAGGGAGGCCATCCAGAGAGACCGTGACAGACTGGAGATGTGGGCCCGTATGAACCTCAGTAAGTCCAAGTGCAAGGTCTTGCACCTGGGTTGGGGCAATCCCAAGCACAAATATGTATTGGGGGATGAGTGGATTGAGAGCAATAACGTGAATTCACAGCCCAGAAAACTGGTTGTATCCCGGGCTCCATCAAAAGGTGTGTGGCCAGCAGGTCAAGGGAGGTGATTCTCCCCCTGTACTCCTCTCTTGTGAAACTCCACCTTGAGTGCTGTGTTCAGCTCTGGGGTCCCTAGTGTAAGAAAGACATGGGCCTGTTAGAGTAGGAGCAGGTCTACAAAGATGATCAAGGGGCTGAAGCTCCTCCCATATGAGGACAGGGTGGGAGAGTTGGGATTGTTCAACCTGGAAAAGAGAAGGCTCCAGAGAGAACTTATTGCAGCCTTTCAGTCCTTAAAGGGTGCCTGCAGGAAAGCTGGGAAGGACTTTTTGTCAGGGAGTGTAGTGATAGGGTGAGGGGTAATGGTTTTGAACTGTAAGAGGGTAGATTTAGATTAGATGTCAGGAAGAAATTCTTTACTATGAGAGTGGTTAGGCACTGGAACAGGTTGCCCGGAGAAGCTGTGGATACCCCCTCTGTGGAAGTGTTCCAGGTCAGGTTAGTTGGGGCTTTGAGCAAACTGATCTGGTGGAAGGTGTCCCTGCCAATGCAAGGGTGTTGGCACTAGATGATCTTTAAGGTCCCTTCCAGCCCAGACCTTTCTATGAAGCTGTGTCACAGCACATAGTCACATTTTTGACTGGTGTCATGGGCACCAGAGGTATCATGGAAAATTTTTGTATCATCCTGTGTTGCCAGTGCCTGGGCTCATGATGCCTCCGTCAGACCTGCATGCCTGTCTTGTATTGGTTTCCATCTGTTGATGTGGACAGTGACAGAAATGAGAATAAAATTTGGATGGTAACCCCCTGAACTGTTAGGAGTGCAGAAGCACGTAGTTTTAAAAGGTGTTCAGTGGCTTCAGCTGTAGCACGGGTTTCTCCACCTGAAAGCCAATCGCAGTTACTCTGGAGGAAGCCAGGCCTTGCACAGCTACGTGTGGTTTAGGTCTCAGTGAAGATCATCTAAAGTTGCTGGGGAAGAACATCCCCCTGCGTGTGGTGAAGGAGATGGCAGCACCACTGTGGTTACTTGCATGTATTATAAGAAAACATTAAGGAGAAGAGGTGTGATGTGTCGTGCAGCTTTTCCCTGCTCCAGCCGAGATCGGTCTGCACCTATCACCTTCTTATACTGATCTCCGATGGTGGATATTAGTCTCTTGTGGTTAGAGATCCGGTGACACAAAGAGGAGGAGGCCGGTTCCTGGGCTCTGCTGCAGGGTGCTGGGCAGGGGCTGGGGCAGCACCCATCGCGCGGGGCCCTTCTGAGG